>NW_028297295.1:447500-470000 GCF_988280905.1 Pimephales promelas
TTCTCAAGGTGGTATGGCCGTAAGCAAAATCTGCTGCCAAAATTGGGCTATTTGAATGGTTAGAACATTAGGGTAGTAAACCATATAAAGCTTACTAGGTCTCCCATCCAACAATATAGCTTACAGCACCTGGTATTCCCAGGCGGTCTCCCATCCAAGTACTAACCAGGCCCGACCCTGCTTAGCTTCCGAGATCAGACGAGTTCGGGCGTTCTCAAGGTGGTATGGCCGTAAGCGAAATCTGCTGCCAAAATTGGGCTATTTGAAGAAAAAAAAAAGAGACTCTTTCAGGCTTTCTGAAGAAACTCAGAGACGATTTCAGGCATTTTGAGGGGGAAAAAAGACAATTTAGGATTTTTGAACCATTTCATTGACTCTTTTTTTTATTTTTTTTTTATTTTTTAAACAATAAAGCTTACAGCACCTGGTATTCCCAGGCGGTCTCCCATCCAAGTACTAACCAGGCCCGACCCTGCTTAGCTTCCGAGATCAGACGAGTTCGGGCGTTCTCAAGGTGGTATGGCCGTAAGCAAAATCTGCTGCCAAAATTGGGCTTTTTGAATGGTTAGAACATTAGGGTAGTAAACCATATAAAGCTTACTAGGTCTCCCATCCAACAATAAAGCTTACAGCACCTGGTATTCCCAGGCGGTCTCCCATCCAAGTACTAACCAGGCCCGACCCTGCTTAGCTTCCGAGATCAGACGAGTTCGGGCGTTCTCAAGGTGGTATGGCCGTAAGCAAAATCTGCTGCCAAAATTGGGCTATTTGAATGGTTAGAACATTAGGGTAGTAAACCATATAAAGCTTACTAGGTCTCCCATCCAACAATAAAGCTTACAGCACCTGGTATTCCCAGGCGGTCTCCCATCCAAGTACTAACCAGGCCCGACCCTGCTTAGCTTCCGAGATCAGACGAGTTCGGGCGTTCTCAAGGTGGTATGGCCGTAAGCGAAATCTGCTGCCAAAATTGGGCTATTTGAAGAAAAAAAAAAAGAGACTCTTTCAGGCTTTCTGAAGAAACTCAGAGACGATTTCAGGCATTTTGAGGGGGAAAAAAGACAATTTAGGATTTTTGAACCATTTCATTGACTCTTATTTTTTTTTTTTTTTTTTTTAAACAATAAAGCTTACAGCACCTGGTATTCCCAGGCGGTCTCCCATCCAAGTACTAACCAGGCCCGACCCTGCTTAGCTTCCGAGATCAGACGAGTTCGGGCGTTCTCAAGGTGGTATGGCCGTAAGCAAAATCTGCTGCCAAAATTGGGCTATTTGAATGGTTAGAACATTAGGGTAGTAAACCATATAAAGCTTACTAGGTCTCCCATCCAACAATAAAGCTTACAGCACCTGGTATTCCCAGGCGGTCTCCCATCCAAGTACTAACCAGGCCCGACCCTGCTTAGCTTCCGAGATCAGACGAGTTCGGGCGTTCTCAAGGTGGTATGGCCGTAAGCGAAATCTGCTGCCAAAATTGGGCTATTTGAAGAAAAAAAAAGAGACTCTTTCAGGCTTTCTGAAGAAACTCAGAGACGATTTCAGGCATTTTGAGGGGGAAAAAAGACAATTTAGGATTTTTGAACAATTTCATTGACTCTTTTTTTTTTTTTTTTTTTTTTAAACAATAAAGCTTACAGCACCTGGTATTCCCAGGCGGTCTCCCATCCAAGTACTAACCAGGCCCGACCCTGCTTAGCTTCCGAGATCAGACGAGTTCGGGCGTTCTCAAGGTGGTATGGCCGTAAGCAAAATCTGCTGCCAAAATTGGGCTATTTGAATGGTTAGAACATTAGGGTAGTAAACCATATAAAGCTTACTAGGTCTCCCATCCAACAATAAAGCTTACAGCACCTGGTATTCCCAGGCGGTCTCCCATCCAAGTACTAACCAGGCCCGACCCTGCTTAGCTTCCGAGATCAGACGAGTTCGGGCGTTCTCAAGGTGGTATGGCCGTAAGCGAAATCTGCTGCCAAAATTGGGCTATTTGAAGAAAAAAAAAAGAGACTCTTTCAGGCTTTCTGAAGAAACTCAGAGACGATTTCAGGCATTTTGAGGGGGAAAAAAGACAATTTAGGATTTTTGAACCATTTCATTGACTCTTATTTTTTTTTTTTTTTTTTTTTAAACAATAAAGCTTACAGCACCTGGTATTCCCAGGCGGTCTCCCATCCAAGTACTAACCAGGCCCGACCCTGCTTAGCTTCCGAGATCAGACGAGTTCGGGCGTTCTCAAGGTGGTATGGCCGTAAGCAAAATCTGCTGCCAAAATTGGGCTATTTGAATGGTTAGAACATTAGGGTAGTAAACCATATAAAGCTTACTAGGTCTCCCATCCAACAATAAAGCTTACAGCACCTGGTATTCCCAGGCGGTCTCCCATCCAAGTACTAACCAGGCCCGACCCTGCTTAGCTTCCGAGATCAGACGAGTTCGGGCGTTCTCAAGGTGGTATGGCCGTAAGCGAAATCTGCTGCCAAAATTGGGCTATTTGAAGAAAAAAAAAGAGACTCTTTCAGGCTTTCTGAAGAAACTCAGAGACGATTTCAGGCATTTTGAGGGGGAAAAAAGACAATTTAGGATTTTTGAACAATTTCATTGACTCTTTTTTTTTTTTTTTTTTTTTAAACAATAAAGCTTACAGCACCTGGTATTCCCAGGCGGTCTCCCATCCAAGTACTAACCAGGCCCGACCCTGCTTAGCTTCCGAGATCAGACGAGTTCGGGCGTTCTCAAGGTGGTATGGCCGTAAGCAAAATCTGCTGCCAAAATTGGGCTATTTGAATGGTTAGAACATTAGGGTAGTAAACCATATAAAGCTTACTAGGTCTCCCATCCAACAATAAAGCTTACAGCACCTGGTATTCCCAGGCGGTCTCCCATCCAAGTACTAACCAGGCCCGACCCTGCTTAGCTTCCGAGATCAGACGAGTTCGGGCGTTCTCAAGGTGGTATGGCCGTAAGCAAAATCTGCTGCCAAAATTGGGCTATTTGAATGGTTAGAACATTAGGGTAGTAAACCATATAAAGCTTACTAGGTCTCCCATCCAACAATAAAGCTTACAGCACCTGGTATTCCCAGGCGGTCTCCCATCCAAGTACTAACCAGGCCCGACCCTGCTTAGCTTCCGAGATCAGACGAGTTCGGGCGTTCTCAAGGTGGTATGGCCGTAAGCAAAATCTGCTGCCAAAATTGGGCTTTTTGAATGGTTAGAACATTAGGGTAGTAAACCATATAAAGCTTACTAGGTCTCCCATCCAACAATAAAGCTTACAGCACCTGGTATTCCCAGGCGGTCTCCCATCCAAGTACTAACCAGGCCCGACCCTGCTTAGCTTCCGAGATCAGACGAGTTCGGGCGTTCTCAAGGTGGTATGGCCGTAAGCAAAATCTGCTGCCAAAATTGGGCTATTTGAATGGTTAGAACATTAGGGTAGTAAACCATATAAAGCTTACTAGGTGTCCCATCCAACAATAAAGCTTACAGCACCTGGTATTCCCAGGCGGTCTCCCATCCAAGTACTAACCAGGCCCGACCCTGCTTTGCTTCCGAGATCAGACGAGTTCGGGCGTTCTCAAGGTGGTATGGCCGTAAGCAAAATCTGCTGCCAAAATTGGGCTATTTGAATGGTTAGAACATTAGGGTAGTAAACCATATAAAGCTTACTAGGTCTCCCATCCAACAATAAAGCTTACAGCACCTGGTATTCCCAGGCGGTCTCCCATCCAAGTACTAACCAGGCCCGACCCTGCTTAGCTTCCGAGATCAGACGAGTTCGGGCGTTCTCAAGGTGGTATGGCCGTAAGCGAAATCTGCTGCCAAAATTGGGCTATTTGAATGGTTAGAACATTAGGGTAGTAAACCATATAAAGCTTACTAGGTCTCCCATCCAACAATAAAGCTTACAGCACCTGGTATTCCCAGGCGGTCTCCCATCCAAGTACTAACCAGGCCCGACCCTGCTTAGCTTCCGAGATCAGACGAGTTCGGGCGTTCTCAAGGTGGTATGGCCGTAAGCGAAATCTGCTGCCAAAATTGGGCTTTTTGAATGGTTAGAACATTAGGGTAGTAAACCATATAAAGCTTACTAGGTCTCCCATCCAACAATAAAGCTTACAGCACCTGGTATTCCCAGGCGGTCTCCCATCCAAGTACTAACCAGGCCCGACCCTGCTTAGCTTCCGAGATCAGACGAGTTCGGGCGTTCTCAAGGTGGTATGGCCGTAAGCAAAATCTGCTGCCAAAATTGGGCTTTTTGAATGGTTAGAACATTAGGGTAGTAAACCATATAAAGCTTACTAGGTCTCCCATCCAACAATAAAGCTTACAGCACCTGGTATTCCCAGGCGGTCTCCCATCCAAGTACTAACCAGGCCCGACCCTGCTTAGCTTCCGAGATCAGACGAGTTCGGGCGTTCTCAAGGTGGTATGGCCGTAAGCAAAATCTGCTGCCAAAATTGGGCTATTTGAATGGTTAGAACATTAGGGTAGTAAACCATATAAAGCTTACTAGGTCTCCCATCCAACAATAAAGCTTACAGCACCTGGTATTCCCAGGCGGTCTCCCATCCAAGTACTAACCAGGCCCGACCCTGCTTAGCTTCCGAGATCAGACGAGTTCGGGCGTTCTCAAGGTGGTATGGCCGTAAGCGAAATCTGCTGCCAAAATTGGGCTATTTGAAGAAAAAAAAAAGAGACTCTTTCAGGCTTTCTGAAGAAACTCAGAGACGATTTCAGGCATTTTGAGGGGGAAAAAAGACAATTTAGGATTTTTGAACCATTTCATTGACTCATTTTTTTTTTTTTTTTTTTTTTAAACAATAAAGCTTACAGCACCTGGTATTCCCAGGCGGTCTCCCATCCAAGTACTAACCAGGCCCGACCCTGCTTAGCTTCCGAGATCAGACGAGTTCGGGCGTTCTCAAGGTGGTATGGCCGTAAGCAAAATCTGCTGCCAAAATTGGGCTTTTTGAATGGTTAGAACATTAGGGTAGTAAACCATATAAAGCTTACTAGGTCTCCCATCCAACAATAAAGCTTACAGCACCTGGTATTCCCAGGCGGTCTCCCATCCAAGTACTAACCAGGCCCGACCCTGCTTAGCTTCCGAGATCAGACGAGTTCGGGCGTTCTCAAGGTGGTATGGCCGTAAGCAAAATCTGCTGCCAAAATTGGGCTTTTTGAATGGTTAGAACATTAGGGTAGTAAACCATATAAAGCTTACTAGGTCTCCCATCCAACAATAAAGCTTACAGCACCTGGTATTCCCAGGCGGTCTCCCATCCAAGTACTAACCAGGCCCGACCCTGCTTAGCTTCCGAGATCAGACGAGTTCGGGCGTTCTCAAGGTGGTATGGCCGTAAGCAAAATCTGCTGCCAAAATTGGGCTATTTGAATGGTTAGAACATTAGGGTAGTAAACCATATAAAGCTTACTAGGTCTCCCATCCAACAATAAAGCTTACAGCACCTGGTATTCCCAGGCGGTCTCCCATCCAAGTACTAACCAGGCCCGACCCTGCTTAGCTTCCGAGATCAGACGAGTTCGGGCGTTCTCAAGGTGGTATGGCCGTAAGCGAAATCTGCTGCCAAAATTGGGCTATTTGAAGAAAAAAAAAGAGACTCTTTCAGGCTTTCTGAAGAAACTCAGAGACGATTTCAGGCATTTTGAGGGGGAAAAAAGACAATTTAGGATTTTTGAACTATTTCATTGACTCTTTTTTTTTTTTTTTTTTTTTTAAACAATAAAGCTTACAGCACCTGGTATTCCCAGGCGGTCTCCCATCCAAGTACTAACCAGGCCCGACCCTGCTTAGCTTCCGAGATCAGACGAGTTCGGGCGTTCTCAAGGTGGTATGGCCGTAAGCAAAATCTGCTGCCAAAATTGGGCTATTTGAATGGTTAGAACATTAGGGTAGTAAACCATATAAAGCTTACTAGGTCTCCCATCCAACAATAAAGCTTACAGCACCTGGTATTCCCAGGCGGTCTCCCATCCAAGTACTAACCAGGCCCGACCCTGCTTAGCTTCCGAGATCAGACGAGTTCGGGCGTTCTCAAGGTGGTATGGCCGTAAGCAAAATCTGCTGCCAAAATTGGGCTATTTGAATGGTTAGAACATTAGGGTAGTAAACCATATAAAGCTTACTAGGTCTCCCATCCAACAATAAAGCTTACAGCACCTGGTATTCCCAGGCGGTCTCCCATCCAAGTACTAACCAGGCCCGACCCTGCTTAGCTTCCGAGATCAGACGAGTTCGGGCGTTCTCAAGGTGGTATGGCCGTAAGCGAAATCTGCTGCCAAAATTGGGCTATTTGAAGAAAAAAAAAAGAGACTCTTTCAGGCTTTCTGAAGAAACTCAGAGACGATTTCAGGCATTTTGAGGGGGAAAAAAGACAATTTAGGATTTTTGAACCATTTCATTGACTCTTTTTTTTTTTTTTTTTTTTTTTAAACAATAAAGCTTACAGCACCTGGTATTCCCAGGCGGTCTCCCATCCAAGTACTAACCAGGCCCGACCCTGCTTAGCTTCCGAGATCAGACGAGTTCGGGCGTTCTCAAGGTGGTATGGCCGTAAGCAAAATCTGCTGCCAAAATTGGGCTTTTTGAATGGTTAGAACATTAGGGTAGTAAACCATATAAAGCTTACTAGGTGTCCCATCCAACAATAAAGCTTACAGCACCTGGTATTCCCAGGCGGTCTCCCATCCAAGTACTAACCAGGCCCGACCCTGCTTTGCTTCCGAGATCAGACGAGTTCGGGCGTTCTCAAGGTGGTATGGCCGTAAGCAAAATCTGCTGCCAAAATTGGGCTATTTGAATGGTTAGAACATTAGGGTAGTAAACCATATAAAGCTTACTAGGTCTCCCATCCAACAATAAAGCTTACAGCACCTGGTATTCCCAGGCGGTCTCCCATCCAAGTACTAACCAGGCCCGACCCTGCTTAGCTTCCGAGATCAGACGAGTTCGGGCGTTCTCAAGGTGGTATGGCCGTAAGCGAAATCTGCTGCCAAAATTGGGCTATTTGAATGGTTAGAACATTAGGG
This sequence comes from Pimephales promelas, assembly GCF_988280905.1. NCBI lineage: Eukaryota > Metazoa > Chordata > Actinopteri > Cypriniformes > Leuciscidae > Pimephales > Pimephales promelas. The sequence goes on from NW_028297295.1 coordinate 454,550, forward strand.
TAGTAAACCATATAAAGCTTACTAGGTCTCCCATCCAACAATAAAGCTTACAGCACCTGGTATTCCCAGGCGGTCTCCCATCCAAGTACTAACCAGGCCCGACCCTGCTTAGCTTCCGAGATCAGACGAGTTCGGGCGTTCTCAAGGTGGTATGGCCGTAAGCGAAATCTGCTGCCAAAATTGGGCTATTTGAAGAAAAAAAAAGAGACTCTTTCAGGCTTTCTGAAGAAACTCAGAGACGATTTCAGGCATTTTGAGGGGGAAAAAAGACAATTTAGGATTTTTGAACTATTTCATTGACTCTTTTTTTTTTTTTTTTTTTTTTAAACAATAAAGCTTACAGCACCTGGTATTCCCAGGCGGTCTCCCATCCAAGTACTAACCAGGCCCGACCCTGCTTAGCTTCCGAGATCAGACGAGTTCGGGCGTTCTCAAGGTGGTATGGCCGTAAGCAAAATCTGCTGCCAAAATTGGGCTATTTGAATGGTTAGAACATTAGGGTAGTAAACCATATAAAGCTTACTAGGTCTCCCATCCAACAATAAAGCTTACAGCACCTGGTATTCCCAGGCGGTCTCCCATCCAAGTACTAACCAGGCCCGACCCTGCTTAGCTTCCGAGATCAGACGAGTTCGGGCGTTCTCAAGGTGGTATGGCCGTAAGCAAAATCTGCTGCCAAAATTGGGCTATTTGAATGGTTAGAACATTAGGGTAGTAAACCATATAAAGCTTACTAGGTCTCCCATCCAACAATAAAGCTTACAGCACCTGGTATTCCCAGGCGGTCTCCCATCCAAGTACTAACCAGGCCCGACCCTGCTTAGCTTCCGAGATCAGACGAGTTCGGGCGTTCTCAAGGTGGTATGGCCGTAAGCAAAATCTGCTGCCAAAATTGGGCTTTTTGAATGGTTAGAACATTAGGGTAGTAAACCATATAAAGCTTACTAGGTCTCCCATCCAACAATAAAGCTTACAGCACCTGGTATTCCCAGGCGGTCTCCCATCCAAGTACTAACCAGGCCCGACCCTGCTTAGCTTCCGAGATCAGACGAGTTCGGGCGTTCTCAAGGTGGTATGGCCGTAAGCAAAATCTGCTGCCAAAATTGGGCTATTTGAATGGTTAGAACATTAGGGTAGTAAACCATATAAAGCTTACTAGGTGTCCCATCCAACAATAAAGCTTACAGCACCTGGTATTCCCAGGCGGTCTCCCATCCAAGTACTAACCAGGCCCGACCCTGCTTTGCTTCCGAGATCAGACGAGTTCGGGCGTTCTCAAGGTGGTATGGCCGTAAGCAAAATCTGCTGCCAAAATTGGGCTATTTGAATGGTTAGAACATTAGGGTAGTAAACCATATAAAGCTTACTAGGTCTCCCATCCAACAATAAAGCTTACAGCACCTGGTATTCCCAGGCGGTCTCCCATCCAAGTACTAACCAGGCCCGACCCTGCTTAGCTTCCGAGATCAGACGAGTTCGGGCGTTCTCAAGGTGGTATGGCCGTAAGCAAAATCTGCTGCCAAAATTGGGCTATTTGAATGGTTAGAACATTAGGGTAGTAAACCATATAAAGCTTACTAGGTCTCCCATCCAACAATAAAGCTTACAGCACCTGGTATTCCCAGGCGGTCTCCCATCCAAGTACTAACCAGGCCCGACCCTGCTTAGCTTCCGAGATCAGACGAGTTCGGGCGTTCTCAAGGTGGTATGGCCGTAAGCAAAATCTGCTGCCAAAATTGGGCTATTTGAATGGTTAGAACATTAGGGTAGTAAACCATATAAAGCTTACTAGGTCTCCCATCCAACAATATAGCTTACAGCACCTGGTATTCCCAGGCGGTCTCCCATCCAAGTACTAACCAGGCCCGACCCTGCTTAGCTTCCGAGATCAGACGAGTTCGGGCGTTCTCAAGGTGGTATGGCCGTAAGCGAAATCTGCTGCCAAAATTGGGCTATTTGAAGAAAAAAAAAAGAGACTCTTTCAGGCTTTCTGAAGAAACTCAGAGACGATTTCAGGCATTTTGAGGGGGAAAAAAGACAATTTAGGATTTTTGAACCATTTCATTGACTCTTTTTTTTATTTTTTTTTTATTTTTTAAACAATAAAGCTTACAGCACCTGGTATTCCCAGGCGGTCTCCCATCCAAGTACTAACCAGGCCCGACCCTGCTTAGCTTCCGAGATCAGACGAGTTCGGGCGTTCTCAAGGTGGTATGGCCGTAAGCAAAATCTGCTGCCAAAATTGGGCTTTTTGAATGGTTAGAACATTAGGGTAGTAAACCATATAAAGCTTACTAGGTCTCCCATCCAACAATAAAGCTTACAGCACCTGGTATTCCCAGGCGGTCTCCCATCCAAGTACTAACCAGGCCCGACCCTGCTTAGCTTCCGAGATCAGACGAGTTCGGGCGTTCTCAAGGTGGTATGGCCGTAAGCAAAATCTGCTGCCAAAATTGGGCTATTTGAATGGTTAGAACATTAGGGTAGTAAACCATATAAAGCTTACTAGGTCTCCCATCCAACAATAAAGCTTACAGCACCTGGTATTCCCAGGCGGTCTCCCATCCAAGTACTAACCAGGCCCGACCCTGCTTAGCTTCCGAGATCAGACGAGTTCGGGCGTTCTCAAGGTGGTATGGCCGTAAGCGAAATCTGCTGCCAAAATTGGGCTATTTGAAGAAAAAAAAAAAGAGACTCTTTCAGGCTTTCTGAAGAAACTCAGAGACGATTTCAGGCATTTTGAGGGGGAAAAAAGACAATTTAGGATTTTTGAACCATTTCATTGACTCTTATTTTTTTTTTTTTTTTTTTTAAACAATAAAGCTTACAGCACCTGGTATTCCCAGGCGGTCTCCCATCCAAGTACTAACCAGGCCCGACCCTGCTTAGCTTCCGAGATCAGACGAGTTCGGGCGTTCTCAAGGTGGTATGGCCGTAAGCAAAATCTGCTGCCAAAATTGGGCTATTTGAATGGTTAGAACATTAGGGTAGTAAACCATATAAAGCTTACTAGGTCTCCCATCCAACAATAAAGCTTACAGCACCTGGTATTCCCAGGCGGTCTCCCATCCAAGTACTAACCAGGCCCGACCCTGCTTAGCTTCCGAGATCAGACGAGTTCGGGCGTTCTCAAGGTGGTATGGCCGTAAGCGAAATCTGCTGCCAAAATTGGGCTATTTGAAGAAAAAAAAAGAGACTCTTTCAGGCTTTCTGAAGAAACTCAGAGACGATTTCAGGCATTTTGAGGGGGAAAAAAGACAATTTAGGATTTTTGAACAATTTCATTGACTCTTTTTTTTTTTTTTTTTTTTTAAACAATAAAGCTTACAGCACCTGGTATTCCCAGGCGGTCTCCCATCCAAGTACTAACCAGGCCCGACCCTGCTTAGCTTCCGAGATCAGACGAGTTCGGGCGTTCTCAAGGTGGTATGGCCGTAAGCAAAATCTGCTGCCAAAATTGGGCTATTTGAATGGTTAGAACATTAGGGTAGTAAACCATATAAAGCTTACTAGGTCTCCCATCCAACAATAAAGCTTACAGCACCTGGTATTCCCAGGCGGTCTCCCATCCAAGTACTAACCAGGCCCGACCCTGCTTAGCTTCCGAGATCAGACGAGTTCGGGCGTTCTCAAGGTGGTATGGCCGTAAGCGAAATCTGCTGCCAAAATTGGGCTATTTGAAGAAAAAAAAAAGAGACTCTTTCAGGCTTTCTGAAGAAACTCAGAGACGATTTCAGGCATTTTGAGGGGGAAAAAAGACAATTTAGGATTTTTGAACCATTTCATTGACTCTTATTTTTTTTTTTTTTTTTTTTTAAACAATAAAGCTTACAGCACCTGGTATTCCCAGGCGGTCTCCCATCCAAGTACTAACCAGGCCCGACCCTGCTTAGCTTCCGAGATCAGACGAGTTCGGGCGTTCTCAAGGTGGTATGGCCGTAAGCAAAATCTGCTGCCAAAATTGGGCTATTTGAATGGTTAGAACATTAGGGTAGTAAACCATATAAAGCTTACTAGGTCTCCCATCCAACAATAAAGCTTACAGCACCTGGTATTCCCAGGCGGTCTCCCATCCAAGTACTAACCAGGCCCGACCCTGCTTAGCTTCCGAGATCAGACGAGTTCGGGCGTTCTCAAGGTGGTATGGCCGTAAGCGAAATCTGCTGCCAAAATTGGGCTATTTGAAGAAAAAAAAAGAGACTCTTTCAGGCTTTCTGAAGAAACTCAGAGACGATTTCAGGCATTTTGAGGGGGAAAAAAGACAATTTAGGATTTTTGAACAATTTCATTGACTCTTTTTTTTTTTTTTTTTTTTTAAACAATAAAGCTTACAGCACCTGGTATTCCCAGGCGGTCTCCCATCCAAGTACTAACCAGGCCCGACCCTGCTTAGCTTCCGAGATCAGACGAGTTCGGGCGTTCTCAAGGTGGTATGGCCGTAAGCAAAATCTGCTGCCAAAATTGGGCTATTTGAATGGTTAGAACATTAGGGTAGTAAACCATATAAAGCTTACTAGGTCTCCCATCCAACAATAAAGCTTACAGCACCTGGTATTCCCAGGCGGTCTCCCATCCAAGTACTAACCAGGCCCGACCCTGCTTAGCTTCCGAGATCAGACGAGTTCGGGCGTTCTCAAGGTGGTATGGCCGTAAGCAAAATCTGCTGCCAAAATTGGGCTATTTGAATGGTTAGAACATTAGGGTAGTAAACCATATAAAGCTTACTAGGTCTCCCATCCAACAATAAAGCTTACAGCACCTGGTATTCCCAGGCGGTCTCCCATCCAAGTACTAACCAGGCCCGACCCTGCTTAGCTTCCGAGATCAGACGAGTTCGGGCGTTCTCAAGGTGGTATGGCCGTAAGCAAAATCTGCTGCCAAAATTGGGCTTTTTGAATGGTTAGAACATTAGGGTAGTAAACCATATAAAGCTTACTAGGTCTCCCATCCAACAATAAAGCTTACAGCACCTGGTATTCCCAGGCGGTCTCCCATCCAAGTACTAACCAGGCCCGACCCTGCTTAGCTTCCGAGATCAGACGAGTTCGGGCGTTCTCAAGGTGGTATGGCCGTAAGCAAAATCTGCTGCCAAAATTGGGCTATTTGAATGGTTAGAACATTAGGGTAGTAAACCATATAAAGCTTACTAGGTGTCCCATCCAACAATAAAGCTTACAGCACCTGGTATTCCCAGGCGGTCTCCCATCCAAGTACTAACCAGGCCCGACCCTGCTTTGCTTCCGAGATCAGACGAGTTCGGGCGTTCTCAAGGTGGTATGGCCGTAAGCAAAATCTGCTGCCAAAATTGGGCTATTTGAATGGTTAGAACATTAGGGTAGTAAACCATATAAAGCTTACTAGGTCTCCCATCCAACAATAAAGCTTACAGCACCTGGTATTCCCAGGCGGTCTCCCATCCAAGTACTAACCAGGCCCGACCCTGCTTAGCTTCCGAGATCAGACGAGTTCGGGCGTTCTCAAGGTGGTATGGCCGTAAGCGAAATCTGCTGCCAAAATTGGGCTATTTGAATGGTTAGAACATTAGGGTAGTAAACCATATAAAGCTTACTAGGTCTCCCATCCAACAATAAAGCTTACAGCACCTGGTATTCCCAGGCGGTCTCCCATCCAAGTACTAACCAGGCCCGACCCTGCTTAGCTTCCGAGATCAGACGAGTTCGGGCGTTCTCAAGGTGGTATGGCCGTAAGCGAAATCTGCTGCCAAAATTGGGCTTTTTGAATGGTTAGAACATTAGGGTAGTAAACCATATAAAGCTTACTAGGTCTCCCATCCAACAATAAAGCTTACAGCACCTGGTATTCCCAGGCGGTCTCCCATCCAAGTACTAACCAGGCCCGACCCTGCTTAGCTTCCGAGATCAGACGAGTTCGGGCGTTCTCAAGGTGGTATGGCCGTAAGCAAAATCTGCTGCCAAAATTGGGCTTTTTGAATGGTTAGAACATTAGGGTAGTAAACCATATAAAGCTTACTAGGTCTCCCATCCAACAATAAAGCTTACAGCACCTGGTATTCCCAGGCGGTCTCCCATCCAAGTACTAACCAGGCCCGACCCTGCTTAGCTTCCGAGATCAGACGAGTTCGGGCGTTCTCAAGGTGGTATGGCCGTAAGCAAAATCTGCTGCCAAAATTGGGCTATTTGAATGGTTAGAACATTAGGGTAGTAAACCATATAAAGCTTACTAGGTCTCCCATCCAACAATAAAGCTTACAGCACCTGGTATTCCCAGGCGGTCTCCCATCCAAGTACTAACCAGGCCCGACCCTGCTTAGCTTCCGAGATCAGACGAGTTCGGGCGTTCTCAAGGTGGTATGGCCGTAAGCGAAATCTGCTGCCAAAATTGGGCTATTTGAAGAAAAAAAAAAGAGACTCTTTCAGGCTTTCTGAAGAAACTCAGAGACGATTTCAGGCATTTTGAGGGGGAAAAAAGACAATTTAGGATTTTTGAACCATTTCATTGACTCATTTTTTTTTTTTTTTTTTTTTTAAACAATAAAGCTTACAGCACCTGGTATTCCCAGGCGGTCTCCCATCCAAGTACTAACCAGGCCCGACCCTGCTTAGCTTCCGAGATCAGACGAGTTCGGGCGTTCTCAAGGTGGTATGGCCGTAAGCAAAATCTGCTGCCAAAATTGGGCTTTTTGAATGGTTAGAACATTAGGGTAGTAAACCATATAAAGCTTACTAGGTCTCCCATCCAACAATAAAGCTTACAGCACCTGGTATTCCCAGGCGGTCTCCCATCCAAGTACTAACCAGGCCCGACCCTGCTTAGCTTCCGAGATCAGACGAGTTCGGGCGTTCTCAAGGTGGTATGGCCGTAAGCAAAATCTGCTGCCAAAATTGGGCTTTTTGAATGGTTAGAACATTAGGGTAGTAAACCATATAAAGCTTACTAGGTCTCCCATCCAACAATAAAGCTTACAGCACCTGGTATTCCCAGGCGGTCTCCCATCCAAGTACTAACCAGGCCCGACCCTGCTTAGCTTCCGAGATCAGACGAGTTCGGGCGTTCTCAAGGTGGTATGGCCGTAAGCAAAATCTGCTGCCAAAATTGGGCTATTTGAATGGTTAGAACATTAGGGTAGTAAACCATATAAAGCTTACTAGGTCTCCCATCCAACAATAAAGCTTACAGCACCTGGTATTCCCAGGCGGTCTCCCATCCAAGTACTAACCAGGCCCGACCCTGCTTAGCTTCCGAGATCAGACGAGTTCGGGCGTTCTCAAGGTGGTATGGCCGTAAGCGAAATCTGCTGCCAAAATTGGGCTATTTGAAGAAAAAAAAAGAGACTCTTTCAGGCTTTCTGAAGAAACTCAGAGACGATTTCAGGCATTTTGAGGGGGAAAAAAGACAATTTAGGATTTTTGAACTATTTCATTGACTCTTTTTTTTTTTTTTTTTTTTTTAAACAATAAAGCTTACAGCACCTGGTATTCCCAGGCGGTCTCCCATCCAAGTACTAACCAGGCCCGACCCTGCTTAGCTTCCGAGATCAGACGAGTTCGGGCGTTCTCAAGGTGGTATGGCCGTAAGCAAAATCTGCTGCCAAAATTGGGCTATTTGAATGGTTAGAACATTAGGGTAGTAAACCATATAAAGCTTACTAGGTCTCCCATCCAACAATAAAGCTTACAGCACCTGGTATTCCCAGGCGGTCTCCCATCCAAGTACTAACCAGGCCCGACCCTGCTTAGCTTCCGAGATCAGACGAGTTCGGGCGTTCTCAAGGTGGTATGGCCGTAAGCAAAATCTGCTGCCAAAATTGGGCTATTTGAATGGTTAGAACATTAGGGTAGTAAACCATATAAAGCTTACTAGGTCTCCCATCCAACAATAAAGCTTACAGCACCTGGTATTCCCAGGCGGTCTCCCATCCAAGTACTAACCAGGCCCGACCCTGCTTAGCTTCCGAGATCAGACGAGTTCGGGCGTTCTCAAGGTGGTATGGCCGTAAGCGAAATCTGCTGCCAAAATTGGGCTATTTGAAGAAAAAAAAAAGAGACTCTTTCAGGCTTTCTGAAGAAACTCAGAGACGATTTCAGGCATTTTGAGGGGGAAAAAAGACAATTTAGGATTTTTGAACCATTTCATTGACTCTTTTTTTTTTTTTTTTTTTTTTTAAACAATAAAGCTTACAGCACCTGGTATTCCCAGGCGGTCTCCCATCCAAGTACTAACCAGGCCCGACCCTGCTTAGCTTCCGAGATCAGACGAGTTCGGGCGTTCTCAAGGTGGTATGGCCGTAAGCAAAATCTGCTGCCAAAATTGGGCTTTTTGAATGGTTAGAACATTAGGGTAGTAAACCATATAAAGCTTACTAGGTGTCCCATCCAACAATAAAGCTTACAGCACCTGGTATTCCCAGGCGGTCTCCCATCCAAGTACTAACCAGGCCCGACCCTGCTTTGCTTCCGAGATCAGACGAGTTCGGGCGTTCTCAAGGTGGTATGGCCGTAAGCAAAATCTGCTGCCAAAATTGGGCTATTTGAATGGTTAGAACATTAGGGTAGTAAACCATATAAAGCTTACTAGGTCTCCCATCCAACAATAAAGCTTACAGCACCTGGTATTCCCAGGCGGTCTCCCATCCAAGTACTAACCAGGCCCGACCCTGCTTAGCTTCCGAGATCAGACGAGTTCGGGCGTTCTCAAGGTGGTATGGCCGTAAGCGAAATCTGCTGCCAAAATTGGGCTATTTGAATGGTTAGAACATTAGGGTAGTAAACCATATAAAGCTTACTAGGTCTCCCATCCAACAATAAAGCTTACAGCACCTGGTATTCCCAGGCGGTCTCCCATCCAAGTACTAACCAGGCCCGACCCTGCTTAGCTTCCGAGATCAGACGAGTTCGGGCGTTCTCAAGGTGGTATGGCCGTAAGCGAAATCTGCTGCCAAAATTGGGCTATTTGAAGAAAAAAAAAGAGACTCTTTCAGGCTTTCTGAAGAAACTCAGAGACGATTTCAGGCATTTTGAGGGGGAAAAAAGACAATTTAGGATTTTTGAACTATTTCATTGACTCTTTTTTTTTTTTTTTTTTTTTTAAACAATAAAGCTTACAGCACCTGGTATTCCCAGGCGGTCTCCCATCCAAGTACTAACCAGGCCCGACCCTGCTTAGCTTCCGAGATCAGACGAGTTCGGGCGTTCTCAAGGTGGTATGGCCGTAAGCAAAATCTGCTGCCAAAATTGGGCTATTTGAATGGTTAGAACATTAGGGTAGTAAACCATATAAAGCTTACTAGGTCTCCCATCCAACAATAAAGCTTACAGCACCTGGTATTCCCAGGCGGTCTCCCATCCAAGTACTAACCAGGCCCGACCCTGCTTAGCTTCCGAGATCAGACGAGTTCGGGCGTTCTCAAGGTGGTATGGCCGTAAGCAAAATCTGCTGCCAAAATTGGGCTATTTGAATGGTTAGAACATTAGGGTAGTAAACCATATAAAGCTTACTAGGTCTCCCATCCAACAATAAAGCTTACAGCACCTGGTATTCCCAGGCGGTCTCCCATCCAAGTACTAACCAGGCCCGACCCTGCTTAGCTTCCGAGATCAGACGAGTTCGGGCGTTCTCAAGGTGGTATGGCCGTAAGCAAAATCTGCTGCCAAAATTGGGCTTTTTGAATGGTTAGAACATTAGGGTAGTAAACCATATAAAGCTTACTAGGTCTCCCATCCAACAATAAAGCTTACAGCACCTGGTATTCCCAGGCGGTCTCCCATCCAAGTACTAACCAGGCCCGACCCTGCTTAGCTTCCGAGATCAGACGAGTTCGGGCGTTCTCAAGGTGGTATGGCCGTAAGCAAAATCTGCTGCCAAAATTGGGCTATTTGAATGGTTAGAACATTAGGGTAGTAAACCATATAAAGCTTACTAGGTGTCCCATCCAACAATAAAGCTTACAGCACCTGGTATTCCCAGGCGGTCTCCCATCCAAGTACTAACCAGGCCCGACCCTGCTTTGCTTCCGAGATCAGACGAGTTCGGGCGTTCTCAAGGTGGTATGGCCGTAAGCAAAATCTGCTGCCAAAATTGGGCTATTTGAATGGTTAGAACATTAGGGTAGTAAACCATATAAAGCTTACTAGGTCTCCCATCCAACAATAAAGCTTACAGCACCTGGTATTCCCAGGCGGTCTCCCATCCAAGTACTAACCAGGCCCGACCCTGCTTAGCTTCCGAGATCAGACGAGTTCGGGCGTTCTCAAGGTGGTATGGCCGTAAGCGAAATCTGCTGCCAAAATTGGGCTATTTGAATGGTTAGAACATTAGGGTAGTAAACCATATAAAGCTTACTAGGTCTCCCATCCAACAATAAAGCTTACAGCACCTGGTATTCCCAGGCGGTCTCCCATCCAAGTACTAACCAGGCCCGACCCTGCTTAGCTTCCGAGATCAGACGAGTTCGGGCGTTCTCAAGGTGGTATGGCCGTAAGCGAAATCTGCTGCCAAAATTGGGCTTTTTGAATGGTTAGAACATTAGGGTAGTAAACCATATAAAGCTTACTAGGTCTCCCATCCAACAATAAAGCTTACAGCACCTGGTATTCCCAGGCGGTCTCCCATCCAAGTACTAACCAGGCCCGACCCTGCTTAGCTTCCGAGATCAGACGAGTTCGGGCGTTCTCAAGGTGGTATGGCCGTAAGCAAAATCTGCTGCCAAAATTGGGCTTTTTGAATGGTTAGAACATTAGGGTAGTAAACCATATAAAGCTTACTAGGTCTCCCATCCAACAATAAAGCTTACAGCACCTGGTATTCCCAGGCGGTCTCCCATCCAAGTACTAACCAGGCCCGACCCTGCTTAGCTTCCGAGATCAGACGAGTTCGGGCGTTCTCAAGGTGGTATGGCCGTAAGCAAAATCTGCTGCCAAAATTGGGCTATTTGAATGGTTAGAACATTAGGGTAGTAAACCATATAAAGCTTACTAGGTCTCCCATCCAACAATAAAGCTTACAGCACCTGGTATTCCCAGGCGGTCTCCCATCCAAGTACTAACCAGGCCCGACCCTGCTTAGCTTCCGAGATCAGACGAGTTCGGGCGTTCTCAAGGTGGTATGGCCGTAAGCGAAATCTGCTGCCAAAATTGGGCTATTTGAAGAAAAAAAAAAGAGACTCTTTCAGGCTTTCTGAAGAAACTCAGAGACGATTTCAGGCATTTTGAGGGGGAAAAAAGACAATTTAGGATTTTTGAACCATTTCATTGACTCATTTTTTTTTTTTTTTTTTTTTTAAACAATAAAGCTTACAGCACCTGGTATTCCCAGGCGGTCTCCCATCCAAGTACTAACCAGGCCCGACCCTGCTTAGCTTCCGAGATCAGACGAGTTCGGGCGTTCTCAAGGTGGTATGGCCGTAAGCAAAATCTGCTGCCAAAATTGGGCTTTTTGAATGGTTAGAACATTAGGGTAGTAAACCATATAAAGCTTACTAGGTCTCCCATCCAACAATAAAGCTTACAGCACCTGGTATTCCCAGGCGGTCTCCCATCCAAGTACTAACCAGGCCCGACCCTGCTTAGCTTCCGAGATCAGACGAGTTCGGGCGTTCTCAAGGTGGTATGGCCGTAAGCAAAATCTGCTGCCAAAATTGGGCTTTTTGAATGGTTAGAACATTAGGGTAGTAAACCATATAAAGCTTACTAGGTCTCCCATCCAACAATAAAGCTTACAGCACCTGGTATTCCCAGGCGGTCTCCCATCCAAGTACTAACCAGGCCCGACCCTGCTTAGCTTCCGAGATCAGACGAGTTCGGGCGTTCTCAAGGTGGTATGGCCGTAAGCAAAATCTGCTGCCAAAATTGGGCTATTTGAATGGTTAGAACATTAGGGTAGTAAACCATATAAAGCTTACTAGGTCTCCCATCCAACAATAAAGCTTACAGCACCTGGTATTCCCAGGCGGTCTCCCATCCAAGTACTAACCAGGCCCGACCCTGCTTAGCTTCCGAGATCAGACGAGTTCGGGCGTTCTCAAGGTGGTATGGCCGTAAGCGAAATCTGCTGCCAAAATTGGGCTATTTGAAGAAAAAAAAAGAGACTCTTTCAGGCTTTCTGAAGAAACTCAGAGACGATTTCAGGCATTTTGAGGGGGAAAAAAGACAATTTAGGATTTTTGAACTATTTCATTGACTCTTTTTTTTTTTTTTTTTTTTTAAACAATAAAGCTTACAGCACCTGGTATTCCCAGGCGGTCTCCCATCCAAGTACTAACCAGGCCCGACCCTGCTTAGCTTCCGAGATCAGACGAGTTCGGGCGTTCTCAAGGTGGTATGGCCGTAAGCAAAATCTGCTGCCAAAATTGGGCTTTTTGAATGGTTAGAACATTAGGGTAGTAAACCATATAAAGCTTACTAGGTGTCCCATCCAACAATAAAGCTTACAGCACCTGGTATTCCCAGGCGGTCTCCCATCCAAGTACTAACCAGGCCCGACCCTGCTTAGCTTCCGAGATCAGACGAGTTCGGGCGTTCTCAAGGTGGTATGGCCGTAAGCGAAATCTGCTGCCAAAATTGGGCTTTTTGAATGGTTAGAACATTAGGGTAGTAAACCATATAAAGCTTACTAGGTCTCCCATCCAACAATAAAGCTTACAGCACCTGGTATTCCCAGGCGGTCTCCCATCCAAGTACTAACCAGGCCCGACCCTGCTTAGCTTCCGAGATCAGACGAGTTCGGGCGTTCTCAAGGTGGTATGGCCGTAAGCAAAATCTGCTGCCAAAATTGGGCTTTTTGAATGGTTAGAACATTAGGGTAGTAAACCATATAAAGCTTACTAGGTCTCCCATCCAACAATAAAGCTTACAGCACCTGGTATTCCCAGGCGGTCTCCCATCCAAGTACTAACCAGGCCCGACCCTGCTTAGCTTCCGAGATCAGACGAGTTCGGGCGTTCTCAAGGTGGTATGGCCGTAAGCAAAATCTGCTGCCAAAATTGGGCTATTTGAATGGTTAGAACATTAGGGTAGTAAACCATATAAAGCTTACTAGGTCTCCCATCCAACAATAAAGCTTACAGCACCTGGTATTCCCAGGCGGTCTCCCATCCAAGTACTAACCAGGCCCGACCCTGCTTAGCTTCCGAGATCAGACGAGTTCGGGCGTTCTCAAGGTGGTATGGCCGTAAGCGAAATCTGCTGCCAAAATTGGGCTATTTGAAGAAAAAAAAAAGAGACTCTTTCAGGCTTTCTGAAGAAACTCAGAGACGATTTCAGGCATTTTGAGGGGGAAAAAAGACAATTTAGGATTTTTGAACCATTTCATTGACTCATTTTTTTTTTTTTTTTTTTTTTTAAACAATAAAGCTTACAGCACCTGGTATTCCCAGGCGGTCTCCCATCCAAGTACTAACCAGGCCCGACCCTGCTTAGCTTCCGAGATCAGACGAGTTCGGGCGTTCTCAAGGTGGTATGGCCGTAAGCAAAATCTGCTGCCAAAATTGGGCTTTTTGAATGGTTAGAACATTAGGGTAGTAAACCATATAAAGCTTACTAGGTGTCCCATCCAACAATAAAGCTTACAGCACCTGGTATTCCCAGGCGGTCTCCCATCCAAGTACTAACCAGGCCCGACCCTGCTTTGCTTCCGAGATCAGACGAGTTCGGGCGTTCTCAAGGTGGTATGGCCGTAAGCAAAATCTGCTGCCAAAATTGGGCTATTTGAATGGTTAGAACATTAGGGTAGTAAACCATATAAAGCTTACTAGGTCTCCCATCCAACAATAAAGCTTACAGCACCTGGTATTCCCAGGCGGTCTCCCATCCAAGTACTAACCAGGCCCGACCCTGCTTAGCTTCCGAGATCAGACGAGTTCGGGCGTTCTCAAGGTGGTATGGCCGTAAGCGAAATCTGCTGCCAAAATTGGGCTTTTTGAATGGTTAGAACATTAGGGTAGTAAACCATATAAAGCTTACTAGGTCTCCCATCCAACAATAAAGCTTACAGCACCTGGTATTCCCAGGCGGTCTCCCATCCAAGTACTAACCAGGCCCGACCCTGCTTAGCTTCCGAGATCAGACGAGTTCGGGCGTTCTCAAGGTGGTATGGCCGTAAGCAAAATCTGCTGCCAAAATTGGGCTTTTTGAATGGTTAGAACATTAGGGTAGTAAACCATATAAAGCTTACTAGGTCTCCCATCCAACAATAAAGCTTACAGCACCTGGTATTCCCAGGCGGTCTCCCATCCAAGTACTAACCAGGCCCGACCCTGCTTAGCTTCCGAGATCAGACGAGTTCGGGCGTTCTCAAGGTGGTATGGCCGTAAGCAAAATCTGCTGCCAAAATTGGGCTATTTGAATGGTTAGAACATTAGGGTAGTAAACCATATAAAGCTTACTAGGTCTCCCATCCAACAATAAAGCTTACAGCACCTGGTATTCCCAGGCGGTCTCCCATCCAAGTACTAACCAGGCCCGACCCTGCTTAGCTTCCGAGATCAGACGAGTTCGGGCGTTCTCAAGGTGGTATGGCCGTAAGCGAAATCTGCTGCCAAAATTGGGCTATTTGAAGAAAAAAAAAAGAGACTCTTTCAGGCTTTCTGAAGAAACTCAGAGACGATTTCAGGCATTTTGAGGGGGAAAAAAGACAATTTAGGATTTTTGAACCATTTCATTGACTCATTTTTTTTTTTTTTTTTTTTTTAAACAATAAAGCTTACAGCACCTGGTATTCCCAGGCGGTCTCCCATCCAAGTACTAACCAGGCCCGACCCTGCTTAGCTTCCGAGATCAGACGAGTTCGGGCGTTCTCAAGGTGGTATGGCCGTAAGCAAAATCTGCTGCCAAAATTGGGCTTTTTGAATGGTTAGAACATTAGGGTAGTAAACCATATAAAGCTTACTAGGTGTCCCATCCAACAATAAAGCTTACAGCACCTGGTATTCCCAGGCGGTCTCCCATCCAAGTACTAACCAGGCCCGACCCTGCTTTGCTTCCGAGATCAGACGAGTTCGGGCGTTCTCAAGGTGGTATGGCCGTAAGCAAAATCTGCTGCCAAAATTGGGCTATTTGAATGGTTAGAACATTAGGGTAGTAAACCATATAAAGCTTACTAGGTCTCCCATCCAACAATAAAGCTTACAGCACCTGGTATTCCCAGGCGGTCTCCCATCCAAGTACTAACCAGGCCCGACCCTGCTTAGCTTCCGAGATCAGACGAGTTCGGGCGTTCTCAAGGTGGTATGGCCGTAAGCGAAATCTGCTGCCAAAATTGGGCTATTTGAAGAAAAAAAAAGAGACTCTTTCAGGCTTTCTGAAGAAACTCAGAGACGATTTCAGGCATTTTGAGGGGGAAAAAAGACAATTTAGGATTTTTGAACTATTTCATTGACTCTTTTTTTTTTTTTTTTTTTTTTAAACAATAAAGCTTACAGCACCTGGTATTCCCAGGCGGTCTCCCATCCAAGTACTAACCAGGCCCGACCCTGCTT
>NW_028297295.1:480000-492500 GCF_988280905.1 Pimephales promelas
ATTGGGCTTTTTGAATGGTTAGAACATTAGGGTAGTAAACCATATAAAGCTTACTAGGTCTCCCATCCAACAATAAAGCTTACAGCACCTGGTATTCCCAGGCGGTCTCCCATCCAAGTACTAACCAGGCCCGACCCTGCTTAGCTTCCGAGATCAGACGAGTTCGGGCGTTCTCAAGGTGGTATGGCCGTAAGCAAAATCTGCTGCCAAAATTGGGCTATTTGAATGGTTAGAACATTAGGGTAGTAAACCATATAAAGCTTACTAGGTCTCCCATCCAACAATAAAGCTTACAGCACCTGGTATTCCCAGGCGGTCTCCCATCCAAGTACTAACCAGGCCCGACCCTGCTTAGCTTCCGAGATCAGACGAGTTCGGGCGTTCTCAAGGTGGTATGGCCGTAAGCGAAATCTGCTGCCAAAATTGGGCTATTTGAAGAAAAAAAAAAGAGACTCTTTCAGGCTTTCTGAAGAAACTCAGAGACGATTTCAGGCATTTTGAGGGGGAAAAAAGACAATTTAGGATTTTTGAACCATTTCATTGACTCATTTTTTTTTTTTTTTTTTTTTTAAACAATAAAGCTTACAGCACCTGGTATTCCCAGGCGGTCTCCCATCCAAGTACTAACCAGGCCCGACCCTGCTTAGCTTCCGAGATCAGACGAGTTCGGGCGTTCTCAAGGTGGTATGGCCGTAAGCAAAATCTGCTGCCAAAATTGGGCTTTTTGAATGGTTAGAACATTAGGGTAGTAAACCATATAAAGCTTACTAGGTCTCCCATCCAACAATAAAGCTTACAGCACCTGGTATTCCCAGGCGGTCTCCCATCCAAGTACTAACCAGGCCCGACCCTGCTTAGCTTCCGAGATCAGACGAGTTCGGGCGTTCTCAAGGTGGTATGGCCGTAAGCAAAATCTGCTGCCAAAATTGGGCTTTTTGAATGGTTAGAACATTAGGGTAGTAAACCATATAAAGCTTACTAGGTCTCCCATCCAACAATAAAGCTTACAGCACCTGGTATTCCCAGGCGGTCTCCCATCCAAGTACTAACCAGGCCCGACCCTGCTTAGCTTCCGAGATCAGACGAGTTCGGGCGTTCTCAAGGTGGTATGGCCGTAAGCAAAATCTGCTGCCAAAATTGGGCTATTTGAATGGTTAGAACATTAGGGTAGTAAACCATATAAAGCTTACTAGGTCTCCCATCCAACAATAAAGCTTACAGCACCTGGTATTCCCAGGCGGTCTCCCATCCAAGTACTAACCAGGCCCGACCCTGCTTAGCTTCCGAGATCAGACGAGTTCGGGCGTTCTCAAGGTGGTATGGCCGTAAGCGAAATCTGCTGCCAAAATTGGGCTATTTGAAGAAAAAAAAAGAGACTCTTTCAGGCTTTCTGAAGAAACTCAGAGACGATTTCAGGCATTTTGAGGGGGAAAAAAGACAATTTAGGATTTTTGAACTATTTCATTGACTCTTTTTTTTTTTTTTTTTTTTTTAAACAATAAAGCTTACAGCACCTGGTATTCCCAGGCGGTCTCCCATCCAAGTACTAACCAGGCCCGACCCTGCTTAGCTTCCGAGATCAGACGAGTTCGGGCGTTCTCAAGGTGGTATGGCCGTAAGCAAAATCTGCTGCCAAAATTGGGCTATTTGAATGGTTAGAACATTAGGGTAGTAAACCATATAAAGCTTACTAGGTCTCCCATCCAACAATAAAGCTTACAGCACCTGGTATTCCCAGGCGGTCTCCCATCCAAGTACTAACCAGGCCCGACCCTGCTTAGCTTCCGAGATCAGACGAGTTCGGGCGTTCTCAAGGTGGTATGGCCGTAAGCAAAATCTGCTGCCAAAATTGGGCTATTTGAATGGTTAGAACATTAGGGTAGTAAACCATATAAAGCTTACTAGGTCTCCCATCCAACAATAAAGCTTACAGCACCTGGTATTCCCAGGCGGTCTCCCATCCAAGTACTAACCAGGCCCGACCCTGCTTAGCTTCCGAGATCAGACGAGTTCGGGCGTTCTCAAGGTGGTATGGCCGTAAGCGAAATCTGCTGCCAAAATTGGGCTATTTGAAGAAAAAAAAAAGAGACTCTTTCAGGCTTTCTGAAGAAACTCAGAGACGATTTCAGGCATTTTGAGGGGGAAAAAAGACAATTTAGGATTTTTGAACCATTTCATTGACTCTTTTTTTTTTTTTTTTTTTTTTTAAACAATAAAGCTTACAGCACCTGGTATTCCCAGGCGGTCTCCCATCCAAGTACTAACCAGGCCCGACCCTGCTTAGCTTCCGAGATCAGACGAGTTCGGGCGTTCTCAAGGTGGTATGGCCGTAAGCAAAATCTGCTGCCAAAATTGGGCTTTTTGAATGGTTAGAACATTAGGGTAGTAAACCATATAAAGCTTACTAGGTGTCCCATCCAACAATAAAGCTTACAGCACCTGGTATTCCCAGGCGGTCTCCCATCCAAGTACTAACCAGGCCCGACCCTGCTTTGCTTCCGAGATCAGACGAGTTCGGGCGTTCTCAAGGTGGTATGGCCGTAAGCAAAATCTGCTGCCAAAATTGGGCTATTTGAATGGTTAGAACATTAGGGTAGTAAACCATATAAAGCTTACTAGGTCTCCCATCCAACAATAAAGCTTACAGCACCTGGTATTCCCAGGCGGTCTCCCATCCAAGTACTAACCAGGCCCGACCCTGCTTAGCTTCCGAGATCAGACGAGTTCGGGCGTTCTCAAGGTGGTATGGCCGTAAGCGAAATCTGCTGCCAAAATTGGGCTATTTGAATGGTTAGAACATTAGGGTAGTAAACCATATAAAGCTTACTAGGTCTCCCATCCAACAATAAAGCTTACAGCACCTGGTATTCCCAGGCGGTCTCCCATCCAAGTACTAACCAGGCCCGACCCTGCTTAGCTTCCGAGATCAGACGAGTTCGGGCGTTCTCAAGGTGGTATGGCCGTAAGCGAAATCTGCTGCCAAAATTGGGCTTTTTGAATGGTTAGAACATTAGGGTAGTAAACCATATAAAGCTTACTAGGTCTCCCATCCAACAATAAAGCTTACAGCACCTGGTATTCCCAGGCGGTCTCCCATCCAAGTACTAACCAGGCCCGACCCTGCTTAGCTTCCGAGATCAGACGAGTTCGGGCGTTCTCAAGGTGGTATGGCCGTAAGCAAAATCTGCTGCCAAAATTGGGCTTTTTGAATGGTTAGAACATTAGGGTAGTAAACCATATAAAGCTTACTAGGTCTCCCATCCAACAATAAAGCTTACAGCACCTGGTATTCCCAGGCGGTCTCCCATCCAAGTACTAACCAGGCCCGACCCTGCTTAGCTTCCGAGATCAGACGAGTTCGGGCGTTCTCAAGGTGGTATGGCCGTAAGCAAAATCTGCTGCCAAAATTGGGCTATTTGAATGGTTAGAACATTAGGGTAGTAAACCATATAAAGCTTACTAGGTCTCCCATCCAACAATAAAGCTTACAGCACCTGGTATTCCCAGGCGGTCTCCCATCCAAGTACTAACCAGGCCCGACCCTGCTTAGCTTCCGAGATCAGACGAGTTCGGGCGTTCTCAAGGTGGTATGGCCGTAAGCGAAATCTGCTGCCAAAATTGGGCTATTTGAAGAAAAAAAAAAGAGACTCTTTCAGGCTTTCTGAAGAAACTCAGAGACGATTTCAGGCATTTTGAGGGGGAAAAAAGACAATTTAGGATTTTTGAACCATTTCATTGACTCTTATTTTTTTTTTTTTTTTTTTAAACAATAAAGCTTACAGCACCTGGTATTCCCAGGCGGTCTCCCATCCAAGTACTAACCAGGCCCGACCCTGCTTAGCTTCCGAGATCAGACGAGTTCGGGCGTTCTCAAGGTGGTATGGCCGTAAGCAAAATCTGCTGCCAAAATTGGGCTATTTGAATGGTTAGAACATTAGGGTAGTAAACCATATAAAGCTTACTAGGTCTCCCATCCAACAATAAAGCTTACAGCACCTGGTATTCCCAGGCGGTCTCCCATCCAAGTACTAACCAGGCCCGACCCTGCTTAGCTTCCGAGATCAGACGAGTTCGGGCGTTCTCAAGGTGGTATGGCCGTAAGCAAAATCTGCTGCCAAAATTGGGCTATTTGAATGGTTAGAACATTAGGGTAGTAAACCATATAAAGCTTACTAGGTCTCCCATCCAACAATAAAGCTTACAGCACCTGGTATTCCCAGGCGGTCTCCCATCCAAGTACTAACCAGGCCCGACCCTGCTTAGCTTCCGAGATCAGACGAGTTCGGGCGTTCTCAAGGTGGTATGGCCGTAAGCAAAATCTGCTGCCAAAATTGGGCTTTTTGAATGGTTAGAACATTAGGGTAGTAAACCATATAAAGCTTACTAGGTCTCCCATCCAACAATAAAGCTTACAGCACCTGGTATTCCCAGGCGGTCTCCCATCCAAGTACTAACCAGGCCCGACCCTGCTTAGCTTCCGAGATCAGACGAGTTCGGGCGTTCTCAAGGTGGTATGGCCGTAAGCAAAATCTGCTGCCAAAATTGGGCTATTTGAATGGTTAGAACATTAGGGTAGTAAACCATATAAAGCTTACTAGGTGTCCCATCCAACAATAAAGCTTACAGCACCTGGTATTCCCAGGCGGTCTCCCATCCAAGTACTAACCAGGCCCGACCCTGCTTTGCTTCCGAGATCAGACGAGTTCGGGCGTTCTCAAGGTGGTATGGCCGTAAGCAAAATCTGCTGCCAAAATTGGGCTATTTGAATGGTTAGAACATTAGGGTAGTAAACCATATAAAGCTTACTAGGTCTCCCATCCAACAATAAAGCTTACAGCACCTGGTATTCCCAGGCGGTCTCCCATCCAAGTACTAACCAGGCCCGACCCTGCTTAGCTTCCGAGATCAGACGAGTTCGGGCGTTCTCAAGGTGGTATGGCCGTAAGCGAAATCTGCTGCCAAAATTGGGCTATTTGAATGGTTAGAACATTAGGGTAGTAAACCATATAAAGCTTACTAGGTCTCCCATCCAACAATAAAGCTTACAGCACCTGGTATTCCCAGGCGGTCTCCCATCCAAGTACTAACCAGGCCCGACCCTGCTTAGCTTCCGAGATCAGACGAGTTCGGGCGTTCTCAAGGTGGTATGGCCGTAAGCGAAATCTGCTGCCAAAATTGGGCTTTTTGAATGGTTAGAACATTAGGGTAGTAAACCATATAAAGCTTACTAGGTCTCCCATCCAACAATAAAGCTTACAGCACCTGGTATTCCCAGGCGGTCTCCCATCCAAGTACTAACCAGGCCCGACCCTGCTTAGCTTCCGAGATCAGACGAGTTCGGGCGTTCTCAAGGTGGTATGGCCGTAAGCAAAATCTGCTGCCAAAATTGGGCTTTTTGAATGGTTAGAACATTAGGGTAGTAAACCATATAAAGCTTACTAGGTCTCCCATCCAACAATAAAGCTTACAGCACCTGGTATTCCCAGGCGGTCTCCCATCCAAGTACTAACCAGGCCCGACCCTGCTTAGCTTCCGAGATCAGACGAGTTCGGGCGTTCTCAAGGTGGTATGGCCGTAAGCAAAATCTGCTGCCAAAATTGGGCTATTTGAATGGTTAGAACATTAGGGTAGTAAACCATATAAAGCTTACTAGGTCTCCCATCCAACAATAAAGCTTACAGCACCTGGTATTCCCAGGCGGTCTCCCATCCAAGTACTAACCAGGCCCGACCCTGCTTAGCTTCCGAGATCAGACGAGTTCGGGCGTTCTCAAGGTGGTATGGCCGTAAGCGAAATCTGCTGCCAAAATTGGGCTATTTGAAGAAAAAAAAAAGAGACTCTTTCAGGCTTTCTGAAGAAACTCAGAGACGATTTCAGGCATTTTGAGGGGGAAAAAAGACAATTTAGGATTTTTGAACCATTTCATTGACTCTTATTTTTTTTTTTTTTTTTTTAAACAATAAAGCTTACAGCACCTGGTATTCCCAGGCGGTCTCCCATCCAAGTACTAACCAGGCCCGACCCTGCTTAGCTTCCGAGATCAGACGAGTTCGGGCGTTCTCAAGGTGGTATGGCCGTAAGCAAAATCTGCTGCCAAAATTGGGCTTTTTGAATGGTTAGAACATTAGGGTAGTAAACCATATAAAGCTTACTAGGTCTCCCATCCAACAATAAAGCTTACAGCACCTGGTATTCCCAGGCGGTCTCCCATCCAAGTACTAACCAGGCCCGACCCTGCTTAGCTTCCGAGATCAGACGAGTTCGGGCGTTCTCAAGGTGGTATGGCCGTAAGCAAAATCTGCTGCCAAAATTGGGCTTTTTGAATGGTTAGAACATTAGGGTAGTAAACCATATAAAGCTTACTAGGTCTCCCATCCAACAATAAAGCTTACAGCACCTGGTATTCCCAGGCGGTCTCCCATCCAAGTACTAACCAGGCCCGACCCTGCTTAGCTTCCGAGATCAGACGAGTTCGGGCGTTCTCAAGGTGGTATGGCCGTAAGCAAAATCTGCTGCCAAAATTGGGCTATTTGAATGGTTAGAACATTAGGGTAGTAAACCATATAAAGCTTACTAGGTCTCCCATCCAACAATAAAGCTTACAGCACCTGGTATTCCCAGGCGGTCTCCCATCCAAGTACTAACCAGGCCCGACCCTGCTTAGCTTCCGAGATCAGACGAGTTCGGGCGTTCTCAAGGTGGTATGGCCGTAAGCGAAATCTGCTGCCAAAATTGGGCTATTTGAAGAAAAAAAAAGAGACTCTTTCAGGCTTTCTGAAGAAACTCAGAGACGATTTCAGGCATTTTGAGGGGGAAAAAAGACAATTTAGGATTTTTGAACTATTTCATTGACTCTTTTTTTTTTTTTTTTTTTTTTAAACAATAAAGCTTACAGCACCTGGTATTCCCAGGCGGTCTCCCATCCAAGTACTAACCAGGCCCGACCCTGCTTAGCTTCCGAGATCAGACGAGTTCGGGCGTTCTCAAGGTGGTATGGCCGTAAGCAAAATCTGCTGCCAAAATTGGGCTATTTGAATGGTTAGAACATTAGGGTAGTAAACCATATAAAGCTTACTAGGTCTCCCATCCAACAATAAAGCTTACAGCACCTGGTATTCCCAGGCGGTCTCCCATCCAAGTACTAACCAGGCCCGACCCTGCTTAGCTTCCGAGATCAGACGAGTTCGGGCGTTCTCAAGGTGGTATGGCCGTAAGCAAAATCTGCTGCCAAAATTGGGCTATTTGAATGGTTAGAACATTAGGGTAGTAAACCATATAAAGCTTACTAGGTCTCCCATCCAACAATAAAGCTTACAGCACCTGGTATTCCCAGGCGGTCTCCCATCCAAGTACTAACCAGGCCCGACCCTGCTTAGCTTCCGAGATCAGACGAGTTCGGGCGTTCTCAAGGTGGTATGGCCGTAAGCGAAATCTGCTGCCAAAATTGGGCTATTTGAAGAAAAAAAAAAGAGACTCTTTCAGGCTTTCTGAAGAAACTCAGAGACGATTTCAGGCATTTTGAGGGGGAAAAAAGACAATTTAGGATTTTTGAACCATTTCATTGACTCTTTTTTTTTTTTTTTTTTTTTTTAAACAATAAAGCTTACAGCACCTGGTATTCCCAGGCGGTCTCCCATCCAAGTACTAACCAGGCCCGACCCTGCTTAGCTTCCGAGATCAGACGAGTTCGGGCGTTCTCAAGGTGGTATGGCCGTAAGCAAAATCTGCTGCCAAAATTGGGCTTTTTGAATGGTTAGAACATTAGGGTAGTAAACCATATAAAGCTTACTAGGTGTCCCATCCAACAATAAAGCTTACAGCACCTGGTATTCCCAGGCGGTCTCCCATCCAAGTACTAACCAGGCCCGACCCTGCTTTGCTTCCGAGATCAGACGAGTTCGGGCGTTCTCAAGGTGGTATGGCCGTAAGCAAAATCTGCTGCCAAAATTGGGCTATTTGAATGGTTAGAACATTAGGGTAGTAAACCATATAAAGCTTACTAGGTCTCCCATCCAACAATAAAGCTTACAGCACCTGGTATTCCCAGGCGGTCTCCCATCCAAGTACTAACCAGGCCCGACCCTGCTTAGCTTCCGAGATCAGACGAGTTCGGGCGTTCTCAAGGTGGTATGGCCGTAAGCGAAATCTGCTGCCAAAATTGGGCTATTTGAATGGTTAGAACATTAGGGTAGTAAACCATATAAAGCTTACTAGGTCTCCCATCCAACAATAAAGCTTACAGCACCTGGTATTCCCAGGCGGTCTCCCATCCAAGTACTAACCAGGCCCGACCCTGCTTAGCTTCCGAGATCAGACGAGTTCGGGCGTTCTCAAGGTGGTATGGCCGTAAGCGAAATCTGCTGCCAAAATTGGGCTTTTTGAATGGTTAGAACATTAGGGTAGTAAACCATATAAAGCTTACTAGGTCTCCCATCCAACAATAAAGCTTACAGCACCTGGTATTCCCAGGCGGTCTCCCATCCAAGTACTAACCAGGCCCGACCCTGCTTAGCTTCCGAGATCAGACGAGTTCGGGCGTTCTCAAGGTGGTATGGCCGTAAGCAAAATCTGCTGCCAAAATTGGGCTTTTTGAATGGTTAGAACATTAGGGTAGTAAACCATATAAAGCTTACTAGGTCTCCCATCCAACAATAAAGCTTACAGCACCTGGTATTCCCAGGCGGTCTCCCATCCAAGTACTAACCAGGCCCGACCCTGCTTAGCTTCCGAGATCAGACGAGTTCGGGCGTTCTCAAGGTGGTATGGCCGTAAGCAAAATCTGCTGCCAAAATTGGGCTATTTGAATGGTTAGAACATTAGGGTAGTAAACCATATAAAGCTTACTAGGTCTCCCATCCAACAATAAAGCTTACAGCACCTGGTATTCCCAGGCGGTCTCCCATCCAAGTACTAACCAGGCCCGACCCTGCTTAGCTTCCGAGATCAGACGAGTTCGGGCGTTCTCAAGGTGGTATGGCCGTAAGCGAAATCTGCTGCCAAAATTGGGCTATTTGAAGAAAAAAAAAAGAGACTCTTTCAGGCTTTCTGAAGAAACTCAGAGACGATTTCAGGCATTTTGAGGGGGAAAAAAGACAATTTAGGATTTTTGAACCATTTCATTGACTCTTATTTTTTTTTTTTTTTTTTTAAACAATAAAGCTTACAGCACCTGGTATTCCCAGGCGGTCTCCCATCCAAGTACTAACCAGGCCCGACCCTGCTTAGCTTCCGAGATCAGACGAGTTCGGGCGTTCTCAAGGTGGTATGGCCGTAAGCAAAATCTGCTGCCAAAATTGGGCTATTTGAATGGTTAGAACATTAGGGTAGTAAACCATATAAAGCTTACTAGGTCTCCCATCCAACAATAAAGCTTACAGCACCTGGTATTCCCAGGCGGTCTCCCATCCAAGTACTAACCAGGCCCGACCCTGCTTAGCTTCCGAGATCAGACGAGTTCGGGCGTTCTCAAGGTGGTATGGCCGTAAGCAAAATCTGCTGCCAAAATTGGGCTATTTGAATGGTTAGAACATTAGGGTAGTAAACCATATAAAGCTTACTAGGTCTCCCATCCAACAATAAAGCTTACAGCACCTGGTATTCCCAGGCGGTCTCCCATCCAAGTACTAACCAGGCCCGACCCTGCTTAGCTTCCGAGATCAGACGAGTTCGGGCGTTCTCAAGGTGGTATGGCCGTAAGCAAAATCTGCTGCCAAAATTGGGCTTTTTGAATGGTTAGAACATTAGGGTAGTAAACCATATAAAGCTTACTAGGTCTCCCATCCAACAATAAAGCTTACAGCACCTGGTATTCCCAGGCGGTCTCCCATCCAAGTACTAACCAGGCCCGACCCTGCTTAGCTTCCGAGATCAGACGAGTTCGGGCGTTCTCAAGGTGGTATGGCCGTAAGCAAAATCTGCTGCCAAAATTGGGCTATTTGAATGGTTAGAACATTAGGGTAGTAAACCATATAAAGCTTACTAGGTGTCCCATCCAACAATAAAGCTTACAGCACCTGGTATTCCCAGGCGGTCTCCCATCCAAGTACTAACCAGGCCCGACCCTGCTTTGCTTCCGAGATCAGACGAGTTCGGGCGTTCTCAAGGTGGTATGGCCGTAAGCAAAATCTGCTGCCAAAATTGGGCTATTTGAATGGTTAGAACATTAGGGTAGTAAACCATATAAAGCTTACTAGGTCTCCCATCCAACAATAAAGCTTACAGCACCTGGTATTCCCAGGCGGTCTCCCATCCAAGTACTAACCAGGCCCGACCCTGCTTAGCTTCCGAGATCAGACGAGTTCGGGCGTTCTCAAGGTGGTATGGCCGTAAGCGAAATCTGCTGCCAAAATTGGGCTATTTGAATGGTTAGAACATTAGGGTAGTAAACCATATAAAGCTTACTAGGTCTCCCATCCAACAATAAAGCTTACAGCACCTGGTATTCCCAGGCGGTCTCCCATCCAAGTACTAACCAGGCCCGACCCTGCTTAGCTTCCGAGATCAGACGAGTTCGGGCGTTCTCAAGGTGGTATGGCCGTAAGCGAAATCTGCTGCCAAAATTGGGCTTTTTGAATGGTTAGAACATTAGGGTAGTAAACCATATAAAGCTTACTAGGTCTCCCATCCAACAATAAAGCTTACAGCACCTGGTATTCCCAGGCGGTCTCCCATCCAAGTACTAACCAGGCCCGACCCTGCTTAGCTTCCGAGATCAGACGAGTTCGGGCGTTCTCAAGGTGGTATGGCCGTAAGCAAAATCTGCTGCCAAAATTGGGCTTTTTGAATGGTTAGAACATTAGGGTAGTAAACCATATAAAGCTTACTAGGTCTCCCATCCAACAATAAAGCTTACAGCACCTGGTATTCCCAGGCGGTCTCCCATCCAAGTACTAACCAGGCCCGACCCTGCTTAGCTTCCGAGATCAGACGAGTTCGGGCGTTCTCAAGGTGGTATGGCCGTAAGCAAAATCTGCTGCCAAAATTGGGCTATTTGAATGGTTAGAACATTAGGGTAGTAAACCATATAAAGCTTACTAGGTCTCCCATCCAACAATAAAGCTTACAGCACCTGGTATTCCCAGGCGGTCTCCCATCCAAGTACTAACCAGGCCCGACCCTGCTTAGCTTCCGAGATCAGACGAGTTCGGGCGTTCTCAAGGTGGTATGGCCGTAAGCGAAATCTGCTGCCAAAATTGGGCTATTTGAAGAAAAAAAAAAGAGACTCTTTCAGGCTTTCTGAAGAAACTCAGAGACGATTTCAGGCATTTTGAGGGGGAAAAAAGACAATTTAGGATTTTTGAACCATTTCATTGACTCATTTTTTTTTTTTTTTTTTTTTTAAACAATAAAGCTTACAGCACCTGGTATTCCCAGGCGGTCTCCCATCCAAGTACTAACCAGGCCCGACCCTGCTTAGCTTCCGAGATCAGACGAGTTCGGGCGTTCTCAAGGTGGTATGGCCGTAAGCAAAATCTGCTGCCAAAATTGGGCTTTTTGAATGGTTAGAACATTAGGGTAGTAAACCATATAAAGCTTACTAGGTCTCCCATCCAACAATAAAGCTTACAGCACCTGGTATTCCCAGGCGGTCTCCCATCCAAGTACTAACCAGGCCCGACCCTGCTTAGCTTCCGAGATCAGACGAGTTCGGGCGTTCTCAAGGTGGTATGGCCGTAAGCAAAATCTGCTGCCAAAATTGGGCTTTTTGAATGGTTAGAACATTAGGGTAGTAAACCATATAAAGCTTACTAGGTCTCCCATCCAACAATAAAGCTTACAGCACCTGGTATTCCCAGGCGGTCTCCCATCCAAGTACTAACCAGGCCCGACCCTGCTTAGCTTCCGAGATCAGACGAGTTCGGGCGTTCTCAAGGTGGTATGGCCGTAAGCAAAATCTGCTGCCAAAATTGGGCTATTTGAATGGTTAGAACATTAGGGTAGTAAACCATATAAAGCTTACTAGGTCTCCCATCCAACAATAAAGCTTACAGCACCTGGTATTCCCAGGCGGTCTCCCATCCAAGTACTAACCAGGCCCGACCCTGCTTAGCTTCCGAGATCAGACGAGTTCGGGCGTTCTCAAGGTGGTATGGCCGTAAGCGAAATCTGCTGCCAAAATTGGGCTATTTGAAGAAAAAAAAAGAGACTCTTTCAGGCTTTCTGAAGAAACTCAGAGACGATTTCAGGCATTTTGAGGGGGAAAAAAGACAATTTAGGATTTTTGAACTATTTCATTGACTCTTTTTTTTTTTTTTTTTTTTTTAAACAATAAAGCTTACAGCACCTGGTATTCCCAGGCGGTCTCCCATCCAAGTACTAACCAGGCCCGACCCTGCTTAGCTTCCGAGATCAGACGAGTTCGGGCGTTCTCAAGGTGGTATGGCCGTAAGCAAAATCTGCTGCCAAAATTGGGCTATTTGAATGGTTAGAACATTAGGGTAGTAAACCATATAAAGCTTACTAGGTCTCCCATCCAACAATAAAGCTTACAGCACCTGGTA
>NW_028297295.1:497500-500000 GCF_988280905.1 Pimephales promelas
AAATTGGGCTTTTTGAATGGTTAGAACATTAGGGTAGTAAACCATATAAAGCTTACTAGGTCTCCCATCCAACAATAAAGCTTACAGCACCTGGTATTCCCAGGCGGTCTCCCATCCAAGTACTAACCAGGCCCGACCCTGCTTAGCTTCCGAGATCAGACGAGTTCGGGCGTTCTCAAGGTGGTATGGCCGTAAGCAAAATCTGCTGCCAAAATTGGGCTATTTGAATGGTTAGAACATTAGGGTAGTAAACCATATAAAGCTTACTAGGTCTCCCATCCAACAATAAAGCTTACAGCACCTGGTATTCCCAGGCGGTCTCCCATCCAAGTACTAACCAGGCCCGACCCTGCTTAGCTTCCGAGATCAGACGAGTTCGGGCGTTCTCAAGGTGGTATGGCCGTAAGCGAAATCTGCTGCCAAAATTGGGCTATTTGAAGAAAAAAAAAAGAGACTCTTTCAGGCTTTCTGAAGAAACTCAGAGACGATTTCAGGCATTTTGAGGGGGAAAAAAGACAATTTAGGATTTTTGAACCATTTCATTGACTCTTATTTTTTTTTTTTTTTTTTTAAACAATAAAGCTTACAGCACCTGGTATTCCCAGGCGGTCTCCCATCCAAGTACTAACCAGGCCCGACCCTGCTTAGCTTCCGAGATCAGACGAGTTCGGGCGTTCTCAAGGTGGTATGGCCGTAAGCAAAATCTGCTGCCAAAATTGGGCTATTTGAATGGTTAGAACATTAGGGTAGTAAACCATATAAAGCTTACTAGGTCTCCCATCCAACAATAAAGCTTACAGCACCTGGTATTCCCAGGCGGTCTCCCATCCAAGTACTAACCAGGCCCGACCCTGCTTAGCTTCCGAGATCAGACGAGTTCGGGCGTTCTCAAGGTGGTATGGCCGTAAGCAAAATCTGCTGCCAAAATTGGGCTATTTGAATGGTTAGAACATTAGGGTAGTAAACCATATAAAGCTTACTAGGTCTCCCATCCAACAATAAAGCTTACAGCACCTGGTATTCCCAGGCGGTCTCCCATCCAAGTACTAACCAGGCCCGACCCTGCTTAGCTTCCGAGATCAGACGAGTTCGGGCGTTCTCAAGGTGGTATGGCCGTAAGCAAAATCTGCTGCCAAAATTGGGCTTTTTGAATGGTTAGAACATTAGGGTAGTAAACCATATAAAGCTTACTAGGTCTCCCATCCAACAATAAAGCTTACAGCACCTGGTATTCCCAGGCGGTCTCCCATCCAAGTACTAACCAGGCCCGACCCTGCTTAGCTTCCGAGATCAGACGAGTTCGGGCGTTCTCAAGGTGGTATGGCCGTAAGCAAAATCTGCTGCCAAAATTGGGCTATTTGAATGGTTAGAACATTAGGGTAGTAAACCATATAAAGCTTACTAGGTGTCCCATCCAACAATAAAGCTTACAGCACCTGGTATTCCCAGGCGGTCTCCCATCCAAGTACTAACCAGGCCCGACCCTGCTTTGCTTCCGAGATCAGACGAGTTCGGGCGTTCTCAAGGTGGTATGGCCGTAAGCAAAATCTGCTGCCAAAATTGGGCTATTTGAATGGTTAGAACATTAGGGTAGTAAACCATATAAAGCTTACTAGGTCTCCCATCCAACAATAAAGCTTACAGCACCTGGTATTCCCAGGCGGTCTCCCATCCAAGTACTAACCAGGCCCGACCCTGCTTAGCTTCCGAGATCAGACGAGTTCGGGCGTTCTCAAGGTGGTATGGCCGTAAGCGAAATCTGCTGCCAAAATTGGGCTATTTGAATGGTTAGAACATTAGGGTAGTAAACCATATAAAGCTTACTAGGTCTCCCATCCAACAATAAAGCTTACAGCACCTGGTATTCCCAGGCGGTCTCCCATCCAAGTACTAACCAGGCCCGACCCTGCTTAGCTTCCGAGATCAGACGAGTTCGGGCGTTCTCAAGGTGGTATGGCCGTAAGCGAAATCTGCTGCCAAAATTGGGCTTTTTGAATGGTTAGAACATTAGGGTAGTAAACCATATAAAGCTTACTAGGTCTCCCATCCAACAATAAAGCTTACAGCACCTGGTATTCCCAGGCGGTCTCCCATCCAAGTACTAACCAGGCCCGACCCTGCTTAGCTTCCGAGATCAGACGAGTTCGGGCGTTCTCAAGGTGGTATGGCCGTAAGCAAAATCTGCTGCCAAAATTGGGCTTTTTGAATGGTTAGAACATTAGGGTAGTAAACCATATAAAGCTTACTAGGTCTCCCATCCAACAATAAAGCTTACAGCACCTGGTATTCCCAGGCGGTCTCCCATCCAAGTACTAACCAGGCCCGACCCTGCTTAGCTTCCGAGATCAGACGAGTTCGGGCGTTCTCAAGGTGGTATGGCCGTAAGCAAAATCTGCTGCCAAAATTGGGCTATTTGAATGGTTAGAACATTAGGGTAGTAAACCATATAAAGCTTACTAGGTCTCCCATCCAACAATAAAGCTTACAGCACCTGGTATTC
>NW_028297295.1:505000-512500 GCF_988280905.1 Pimephales promelas
CCCTGCTTAGCTTCCGAGATCAGACGAGTTCGGGCGTTCTCAAGGTGGTATGGCCGTAAGCAAAATCTGCTGCCAAAATTGGGCTATTTGAATGGTTAGAACATTAGGGTAGTAAACCATATAAAGCTTACTAGGTCTCCCATCCAACAATAAAGCTTACAGCACCTGGTATTCCCAGGCGGTCTCCCATCCAAGTACTAACCAGGCCCGACCCTGCTTAGCTTCCGAGATCAGACGAGTTCGGGCGTTCTCAAGGTGGTATGGCCGTAAGCAAAATCTGCTGCCAAAATTGGGCTATTTGAATGGTTAGAACATTAGGGTAGTAAACCATATAAAGCTTACTAGGTCTCCCATCCAACAATAAAGCTTACAGCACCTGGTATTCCCAGGCGGTCTCCCATCCAAGTACTAACCAGGCCCGACCCTGCTTAGCTTCCGAGATCAGACGAGTTCGGGCGTTCTCAAGGTGGTATGGCCGTAAGCAAAATCTGCTGCCAAAATTGGGCTTTTTGAATGGTTAGAACATTAGGGTAGTAAACCATATAAAGCTTACTAGGTCTCCCATCCAACAATAAAGCTTACAGCACCTGGTATTCCCAGGCGGTCTCCCATCCAAGTACTAACCAGGCCCGACCCTGCTTAGCTTCCGAGATCAGACGAGTTCGGGCGTTCTCAAGGTGGTATGGCCGTAAGCAAAATCTGCTGCCAAAATTGGGCTATTTGAATGGTTAGAACATTAGGGTAGTAAACCATATAAAGCTTACTAGGTGTCCCATCCAACAATAAAGCTTACAGCACCTGGTATTCCCAGGCGGTCTCCCATCCAAGTACTAACCAGGCCCGACCCTGCTTTGCTTCCGAGATCAGACGAGTTCGGGCGTTCTCAAGGTGGTATGGCCGTAAGCAAAATCTGCTGCCAAAATTGGGCTATTTGAATGGTTAGAACATTAGGGTAGTAAACCATATAAAGCTTACTAGGTCTCCCATCCAACAATAAAGCTTACAGCACCTGGTATTCCCAGGCGGTCTCCCATCCAAGTACTAACCAGGCCCGACCCTGCTTAGCTTCCGAGATCAGACGAGTTCGGGCGTTCTCAAGGTGGTATGGCCGTAAGCGAAATCTGCTGCCAAAATTGGGCTATTTGAATGGTTAGAACATTAGGGTAGTAAACCATATAAAGCTTACTAGGTCTCCCATCCAACAATAAAGCTTACAGCACCTGGTATTCCCAGGCGGTCTCCCATCCAAGTACTAACCAGGCCCGACCCTGCTTAGCTTCCGAGATCAGACGAGTTCGGGCGTTCTCAAGGTGGTATGGCCGTAAGCGAAATCTGCTGCCAAAATTGGGCTTTTTGAATGGTTAGAACATTAGGGTAGTAAACCATATAAAGCTTACTAGGTCTCCCATCCAACAATAAAGCTTACAGCACCTGGTATTCCCAGGCGGTCTCCCATCCAAGTACTAACCAGGCCCGACCCTGCTTAGCTTCCGAGATCAGACGAGTTCGGGCGTTCTCAAGGTGGTATGGCCGTAAGCAAAATCTGCTGCCAAAATTGGGCTTTTTGAATGGTTAGAACATTAGGGTAGTAAACCATATAAAGCTTACTAGGTCTCCCATCCAACAATAAAGCTTACAGCACCTGGTATTCCCAGGCGGTCTCCCATCCAAGTACTAACCAGGCCCGACCCTGCTTAGCTTCCGAGATCAGACGAGTTCGGGCGTTCTCAAGGTGGTATGGCCGTAAGCAAAATCTGCTGCCAAAATTGGGCTATTTGAATGGTTAGAACATTAGGGTAGTAAACCATATAAAGCTTACTAGGTCTCCCATCCAACAATAAAGCTTACAGCACCTGGTATTCCCAGGCGGTCTCCCATCCAAGTACTAACCAGGCCCGACCCTGCTTAGCTTCCGAGATCAGACGAGTTCGGGCGTTCTCAAGGTGGTATGGCCGTAAGCAAAATCTGCTGCCAAAATTGGGCTTTTTGAATGGTTAGAACATTAGGGTAGTAAACCATATAAAGCTTACTAGGTCTCCCATCCAACAATAAAGCTTACAGCACCTGGTATTCCCAGGCGGTCTCCCATCCAAGTACTAACCAGGCCCGACCCTGCTTAGCTTCCGAGATCAGACGAGTTCGGGCGTTCTCAAGGTGGTATGGCCGTAAGCAAAATCTGCTGCCAAAATTGGGCTATTTGAATGGTTAGAACATTAGGGTAGTAAACCATATAAAGCTTACTAGGTGTCCCATCCAACAATAAAGCTTACAGCACCTGGTATTCCCAGGCGGTCTCCCATCCAAGTACTAACCAGGCCCGACCCTGCTTTGCTTCCGAGATCAGACGAGTTCGGGCGTTCTCAAGGTGGTATGGCCGTAAGCAAAATCTGCTGCCAAAATTGGGCTATTTGAATGGTTAGAACATTAGGGTAGTAAACCATATAAAGCTTACTAGGTCTCCCATCCAACAATAAAGCTTACAGCACCTGGTATTCCCAGGCGGTCTCCCATCCAAGTACTAACCAGGCCCGACCCTGCTTAGCTTCCGAGATCAGACGAGTTCGGGCGTTCTCAAGGTGGTATGGCCGTAAGCGAAATCTGCTGCCAAAATTGGGCTATTTGAATGGTTAGAACATTAGGGTAGTAAACCATATAAAGCTTACTAGGTCTCCCATCCAACAATAAAGCTTACAGCACCTGGTATTCCCAGGCGGTCTCCCATCCAAGTACTAACCAGGCCCGACCCTGCTTAGCTTCCGAGATCAGACGAGTTCGGGCGTTCTCAAGGTGGTATGGCCGTAAGCGAAATCTGCTGCCAAAATTGGGCTTTTTGAATGGTTAGAACATTAGGGTAGTAAACCATATAAAGCTTACTAGGTCTCCCATCCAACAATAAAGCTTACAGCACCTGGTATTCCCAGGCGGTCTCCCATCCAAGTACTAACCAGGCCCGACCCTGCTTAGCTTCCGAGATCAGACGAGTTCGGGCGTTCTCAAGGTGGTATGGCCGTAAGCAAAATCTGCTGCCAAAATTGGGCTTTTTGAATGGTTAGAACATTAGGGTAGTAAACCATATAAAGCTTACTAGGTCTCCCATCCAACAATAAAGCTTACAGCACCTGGTATTCCCAGGCGGTCTCCCATCCAAGTACTAACCAGGCCCGACCCTGCTTAGCTTCCGAGATCAGACGAGTTCGGGCGTTCTCAAGGTGGTATGGCCGTAAGCAAAATCTGCTGCCAAAATTGGGCTATTTGAATGGTTAGAACATTAGGGTAGTAAACCATATAAAGCTTACTAGGTCTCCCATCCAACAATAAAGCTTACAGCACCTGGTATTCCCAGGCGGTCTCCCATCCAAGTACTAACCAGGCCCGACCCTGCTTAGCTTCCGAGATCAGACGAGTTCGGGCGTTCTCAAGGTGGTATGGCCGTAAGCGAAATCTGCTGCCAAAATTGGGCTATTTGAAGAAAAAAAAAAGAGACTCTTTCAGGCTTTCTGAAGAAACTCAGAGACGATTTCAGGCATTTTGAGGGGGAAAAAAGACAATTTAGGATTTTTGAACCATTTCATTGACTCATTTTTTTTTTTTTTTTTTTTTTAAACAATAAAGCTTACAGCACCTGGTATTCCCAGGCGGTCTCCCATCCAAGTACTAACCAGGCCCGACCCTGCTTAGCTTCCGAGATCAGACGAGTTCGGGCGTTCTCAAGGTGGTATGGCCGTAAGCAAAATCTGCTGCCAAAATTGGGCTTTTTGAATGGTTAGAACATTAGGGTAGTAAACCATATAAAGCTTACTAGGTCTCCCATCCAACAATAAAGCTTACAGCACCTGGTATTCCCAGGCGGTCTCCCATCCAAGTACTAACCAGGCCCGACCCTGCTTAGCTTCCGAGATCAGACGAGTTCGGGCGTTCTCAAGGTGGTATGGCCGTAAGCAAAATCTGCTGCCAAAATTGGGCTTTTTGAATGGTTAGAACATTAGGGTAGTAAACCATATAAAGCTTACTAGGTCTCCCATCCAACAATAAAGCTTACAGCACCTGGTATTCCCAGGCGGTCTCCCATCCAAGTACTAACCAGGCCCGACCCTGCTTAGCTTCCGAGATCAGACGAGTTCGGGCGTTCTCAAGGTGGTATGGCCGTAAGCAAAATCTGCTGCCAAAATTGGGCTATTTGAATGGTTAGAACATTAGGGTAGTAAACCATATAAAGCTTACTAGGTCTCCCATCCAACAATAAAGCTTACAGCACCTGGTATTCCCAGGCGGTCTCCCATCCAAGTACTAACCAGGCCCGACCCTGCTTAGCTTCCGAGATCAGACGAGTTCGGGCGTTCTCAAGGTGGTATGGCCGTAAGCGAAATCTGCTGCCAAAATTGGGCTATTTGAAGAAAAAAAAAGAGACTCTTTCAGGCTTTCTGAAGAAACTCAGAGACGATTTCAGGCATTTTGAGGGGGAAAAAAGACAATTTAGGATTTTTGAACTATTTCATTGACTCTTTTTTTTTTTTTTTTTTTTTAAACAATAAAGCTTACAGCACCTGGTATTCCCAGGCGGTCTCCCATCCAAGTACTAACCAGGCCCGACCCTGCTTAGCTTCCGAGATCAGACGAGTTCGGGCGTTCTCAAGGTGGTATGGCCGTAAGCAAAATCTGCTGCCAAAATTGGGCTATTTGAATGGTTAGAACATTAGGGTAGTAAACCATATAAAGCTTACTAGGTCTCCCATCCAACAATAAAGCTTACAGCACCTGGTATTCCCAGGCGGTCTCCCATCCAAGTACTAACCAGGCCCGACCCTGCTTAGCTTCCGAGATCAGACGAGTTCGGGCGTTCTCAAGGTGGTATGGCCGTAAGCAAAATCTGCTGCCAAAATTGGGCTATTTGAATGGTTAGAACATTAGGGTAGTAAACCATATAAAGCTTACTAGGTCTCCCATCCAACAATAAAGCTTACAGCACCTGGTATTCCCAGGCGGTCTCCCATCCAAGTACTAACCAGGCCCGACCCTGCTTAGCTTCCGAGATCAGACGAGTTCGGGCGTTCTCAAGGTGGTATGGCCGTAAGCGAAATCTGCTGCCAAAATTGGGCTATTTGAAGAAAAAAAAAAGAGACTCTTTCAGGCTTTCTGAAGAAACTCAGAGACGATTTCAGGCATTTTGAGGGGGAAAAAAGACAATTTAGGATTTTTGAACCATTTCATTGACTCTTTTTTTTTTTTTTTTTTTTTTTAAACAATAAAGCTTACAGCACCTGGTATTCCCAGGCGGTCTCCCATCCAAGTACTAACCAGGCCCGACCCTGCTTAGCTTCCGAGATCAGACGAGTTCGGGCGTTCTCAAGGTGGTATGGCCGTAAGCAAAATCTGCTGCCAAAATTGGGCTTTTTGAATGGTTAGAACATTAGGGTAGTAAACCATATAAAGCTTACTAGGTGTCCCATCCAACAATAAAGCTTACAGCACCTGGTATTCCCAGGCGGTCTCCCATCCAAGTACTAACCAGGCCCGACCCTGCTTTGCTTCCGAGATCAGACGAGTTCGGGCGTTCTCAAGGTGGTATGGCCGTAAGCAAAATCTGCTGCCAAAATTGGGCTATTTGAATGGTTAGAACATTAGGGTAGTAAACCATATAAAGCTTACTAGGTCTCCCATCCAACAATAAAGCTTACAGCACCTGGTATTCCCAGGCGGTCTCCCATCCAAGTACTAACCAGGCCCGACCCTGCTTAGCTTCCGAGATCAGACGAGTTCGGGCGTTCTCAAGGTGGTATGGCCGTAAGCGAAATCTGCTGCCAAAATTGGGCTATTTGAATGGTTAGAACATTAGGGTAGTAAACCATATAAAGCTTACTAGGTCTCCCATCCAACAATAAAGCTTACAGCACCTGGTATTCCCAGGCGGTCTCCCATCCAAGTACTAACCAGGCCCGACCCTGCTTAGCTTCCGAGATCAGACGAGTTCGGGCGTTCTCAAGGTGGTATGGCCGTAAGCGAAATCTGCTGCCAAAATTGGGCTTTTTGAATGGTTAGAACATTAGGGTAGTAAACCATATAAAGCTTACTAGGTCTCCCATCCAACAATAAAGCTTACAGCACCTGGTATTCCCAGGCGGTCTCCCATCCAAGTACTAACCAGGCCCGACCCTGCTTAGCTTCCGAGATCAGACGAGTTCGGGCGTTCTCAAGGTGGTATGGCCGTAAGCAAAATCTGCTGCCAAAATTGGGCTTTTTGAATGGTTAGAACATTAGGGTAGTAAACCATATAAAGCTTACTAGGTCTCCCATCCAACAATAAAGCTTACAGCACCTGGTATTCCCAGGCGGTCTCCCATCCAAGTACTAACCAGGCCCGACCCTGCTTAGCTTCCGAGATCAGACGAGTTCGGGCGTTCTCAAGGTGGTATGGCCGTAAGCAAAATCTGCTGCCAAAATTGGGCTATTTGAATGGTTAGAACATTAGGGTAGTAAACCATATAAAGCTTACTAGGTCTCCCATCCAACAATAAAGCTTACAGCACCTGGTATTCCCAGGCGGTCTCCCATCCAAGTACTAACCAGGCCCGACCCTGCTTAGCTTCCGAGATCAGACGAGTTCGGGCGTTCTCAAGGTGGTATGGCCGTAAGCGAAATCTGCTGCCAAAATTGGGCTATTTGAAGAAAAAAAAAAGAGACTCTTTCAGGCTTTCTGAAGAAACTCAGAGACGATTTCAGGCATTTTGAGGGGGAAAAAAGACAATTTAGGATTTTTGAACCATTTCATTGACTCTTATTTTTTTTTTTTTTTTTTTAAACAATAAAGCTTACAGCACCTGGTATTCCCAGGCGGTCTCCCATCCAAGTACTAACCAGGCCCGACCCTGCTTAGCTTCCGAGATCAGACGAGTTCGGGCGTTCTCAAGGTGGTATGGCCGTAAGCAAAATCTGCTGCCAAAATTGGGCTTTTTGAATGGTTAGAACATTAGGGTAGTAAACCATATAAAGCTTACTAGGTCTCCCATCCAACAATAAAGCTTACAGCACCTGGTATTCCCAGGCGGTCTCCCATCCAAGTACTAACCAGGCCCGACCCTGCTTAGCTTCCGAGATCAGACGAGTTCGGGCGTTCTCAAGGTGGTATGGCCGTAAGCAAAATCTGCTGCCAAAATTGGGCTATTTGAATGGTTAGAACATTAGGGTAGTAAACCATATAAAGCTTACTAGGTCTCCCATCCAACAATAAAGCTTACAGCACCTGGTATTCCCAGGCGGTCTCCCATCCAAGTACTAACCAGGCCCGACCCTGCTTAGCTTCCGAGATCAGACGAGTTCGGGCGTTCTCAAGGTGGTATGGCCGTAAGCAAAATCTGCTGCCAAAATTGGGCTTTTTGAATGGTTAGAACATTAGGGTAGTAAACCATATAAAGCTTACTAGGTCTCCCATCCAACAATAAAGCTTACAGCACCTGGTATTCCCAGGCGGTCTCCCATCCAAGTACTAACCAGGCCCGACCCTGC
>NW_028297295.1:517500-527500 GCF_988280905.1 Pimephales promelas
AAGAAACTCAGAGACGATTTCAGGCATTTTGAGGGGGAAAAAAGACAATTTAGGATTTTTGAACCATTTCATTGACTCTTATTTTTTTTTTTTTTTTTTTTAAACAATAAAGCTTACAGCACCTGGTATTCCCAGGCGCACTCTCCTCTAAGTCCCTATACTGACCAATCATTGAGTGCCGTTGAGCAAGTTGAGGAGCTCAATCAACCAATCATTGAGCGCCGTTGAGCAGGCTGCTTCCTCAACCCACCAATCAGATGGCCTCATTGACTGACCGTGTCAAATGCATAATCGGAGTGACAAGAGTAAACAATCGCTGCTATCATCAGTGGACTGAGATCGGTGACAGCAAACAAGAGGTAAATTCAGTATATTCTCCAGTATATTCATATGCTTTCTAACAGTTCTTTTTCCGCATGGATTTACGTGCAGTAATTACAAAGTTATTAACTGTTAAAGTTTTAAAAGCATTAACGTTAATAGGGAAAATATAATCGCGCATCTACTAACATGAATAGTAAACTGTAGTAATTATGTATAGTCTTTGTAATGTTTTACTAAAAAAGTAAATGCTTTGAAAATACCCAAACACAACCAGGGCTGGGCATTAGGATTACTATCCAAATACAGGTAACGTTAGATGTTACCTATCACTAGTAACGCTAGGTCACCAGTTTGTCCTGTTGCAATTGACTACATACTGTACATTTAAATAGTTTAATAGGCCTGTTTTGTCCAGCTATCCTCTCCACTAATCTAAACTATTTTGTCTCATAGTAACTGATAAGCCATTAACAGTCAATAACATGTTAAAACACTGAAAACACAAGGCAAGCAAAAATATAGTCTAAAATGATAAAACCATTACCTTTTGAACTTTCAGCTAATCACATTAAATATCACATTAAAAGGTAAATCAGATAACATCCATAAAGATTACAGTACTTTTTTTTTTATTATTATTTCACACCTTTTTACTTCTAAGCAATAGTAATAGCAGTACTATTACTTGTGTACATGTTTTGCATCTCCTGGTCTTCCAGTGTTTAGTCCCCTGTGCAGTTTGGAAAGAAGAAACTAATCTGAATCTGTTTCTGTTTTATAACAACAGATAAAAAGCATGGATTTGGCGGGACACAAGTGCAGTGTATGTGACAGGAGTTTCTCAGTGAAGTCCAACCTGACTCGGCACATGCAGCTTCATGGTCCGAAGGAACATGTGTGTGAAGTGTGTGGGAAAAGCTTCTCACTGAAACAGCAGCTGAGCAGCCACCAAAAACAGCACCTGTATCCATGCATCCGTCTGTACAGGCAGGGAGAGGCCAAGCTGCAGTGTACGGATGCAGCTAAGAGTGTGGCAATGGGCCCCAGCAAAGCAGTAGACCCCAGCTGTCTGGATTCAGAAAAGGCGGAGGCTGCTGCAAAGAAATCTGGAGGGGAAATGTGGAAAGGCCAGCTAGTTGTCACATTCGGCAAATATGCAGGCCAGTCTTTCAGGTGGCTGCTTGAAAATGATGTGGGCTGGGTCATATGGCTGCTGTCTGAATATTGCCAGAAGGGTGAGAAGAACGATCTCCTAAAATGGCAAAAGGAGCGATTGCTGCAGTATGCCAGAGAGTTTCCGCCTGTCACCTTCCATCTTGACAAACGCATGGAGGTAACTTTGACCCTTTAACTGAGATTAAATAATATTTACCTTTTTTATATTTAATTTATTTATATTTTTGTTTACTAAAAATTGAGTGCATGTGTAAATCAGTAAGGCACATGTAACGCACCTTCAATAGTAAAATCATCAATGTTTACTCTGCACAAAAGCTTGTGCTTTAGACATAGGAAGAGGTAACAGTATAAGTATTTGTGTTTATGTGGTACAATACAACTTTGTATGTGTTTTTCTACACTTTCTTTATTTTCTGCATGAACAGGAGTCAAGGAAAGACAAAGGAAAGAAGGCTGAATCTACCCTTTCTAAGTTCCAGCAGGATCCTGACTATGCCAGTGATGCTGAATTGTTGGCAGCTGCTGGTAATTAACACACCATAACTCTATTTTAAAATTCATAGAGCATTTTCTTTCTTACTGATGTATTTCAGACATCTGACTAAATACACTGCATACACAAATATCACACATTGTATGGCACTGATAATGACGACAGTAGGTTTAGTGTTTCACTTTCATTTTCAGCAGGATGAGGGATATTATCAAGCTAGCTGCCCTTTTTCAGTCTAACAGATTTAATGTCTAAATGATTTGTTGGCATTTAGATAACACATACAAAAATCAATTTAATTTGTAGATGTGATATGTTGGATTTTTTTTTTATTATATTACAATATTTTTTTTAACTATTGCCTATATTTTTGTAGCAACTCTAATGTATACTAAAATGTTTGTATCAAATATAATTTGTGTTCTCTAAAATAAGATCTGATAACATGGAAAATAGAAACAAACTTTGTTTATTGTGATAATGCTTGTGTTTGTCATTATATTTACATCTTAAGCAATGTGCTCAATACATTTTGTCTGATTTTTTCTACAGAGACTGTCCTTGAAGAGTCTGAGGTAGCGGTCTCCACACAGCTGACCACCTGGGGAGAGCTCACACCGGCCGTGAGTCAGGACTCTTCCCACAGCCTCAGCGCATCTCAGGGAAGAGCTTCTTCCCCTGTAGACACCTCTGCCTCTGGCTTCTTGCTGGAGGGCTGGCAGAAATACTGGGAGCATCCACCTCCATCTACACAAGCCAATGGTATAGCTCCTCCTAACATCAAGTGGCTGAAATATGATGAGATGTATGGTCTGTTTGAGAGACCTTCCAAGTACAAAAATGCCAAAGGAGAGATTGTGGAGAGAAGGCTTTTAAAGGAGAAGATGGAGTTCCACCCACCCCCAATTCCTACTTCTGTCAAAGGAGGACTGCCCAACATGATGGCCTTTTTCACCACCCCTGTCTTCTTCTGGCGCCCAGTTGGTGTGATGCAAGCCAAGATCCGCTGCCCTAGCTCCAACTGCCCTGCACCACCAGGTGAATACCTTGAGAAGAAAGGTTTTGGTAGTTATGCCAGGCAAGTGTGTGGGATGAAGTACAATTACACCTTGTTGACAGAGAAGCTGAAGTGTTCACATTGTGAAAAGATGAGGCGGGCAGTGAGTAAGACACATAATGACGCAGACAGTGAAGATGAGGACAGTCATCATGTTCAACAGTACATTTGGCTGGCACACAGTCCCAAGATCCTGATGAACTTGGCCCCGGCCATCAGAAGCATGTTTCCTGCCATACTGTGTGGGAAGCGTGCTATTGACAAAGGCGTGGTTACTCTTCTGAATGACAGGGTCAACAGTGTGTCCATGAGCAAAGTCCAGAGACTGCTGCAGCAGGGACATGATGAGTGGTATGTGGAGCGCCGTGACCTGTACCAGACTCTCTTGTACGAAGCCCACACAGCTGGATCTGCATCGTCTCAGAAGAGCATCCTGTCCTTTGTCAAACCTGCTGGTACTTACACCCCTCCTCTGCCCCGGACTCCCCTTCCTTCTGCCCGTGTGCTGAGGCGTGCACACATGATCATGGAGATGGAGAAGATGCCTGTGTACAGAGCCTCAATCCTCAGTGTGACTGGAGAAATCCTCTGCATTGATGGTACAAAAAAGGTATGTGTATTGTATCAATTCATGAAGTTAAGCAGACTTAATATTTACTTAGTCACTTTAAAGTGACTTGAGCCAGCTTATTGTTTTGAATTAGAGACTTTGGCCTCACTGTTCAGCTTTCAAATGTGATGTGATAATAAATATAAATAATATTGGGCAGACAGGTTATTGATAGAAACTATCAAATGAATGTTCTGCTTTGTATTTTCCAGGTCCTTAAGAAGATATATGGTGATGGCCAGGGCACCATGCAGTATATCACCAGTGTGCTGAACGAGTGGGGCCAGTTCTTGACCACGGTGGTGGTGGCAGCTGAGTCTGAGGGGTGCTACAGACGTATGGCCAAAGGTCTGATGGCCCGCTTTGAACGAGCTAGGGCTCCTGCACCAACTGCCATATATGCAGATAACAACTGTTGTCGGTAGGTTATAACACATCCATATACCCTGATAAAATGTGTCATTAAATTAATGTTAAAAAAAAGAAGAAAACACATGCTGAATTTATATTGTTTCAGTGACAGTGGTTCGTCCTTCCTGGAGAATCTGTTCGGGGGCTGGGTGCAGAAGGGCACTGTGGTCAGACTGGACATCCGACACTGGC
This sequence comes from Pimephales promelas, assembly GCF_988280905.1. Lineage (NCBI taxonomy): Eukaryota > Metazoa > Chordata > Actinopteri > Cypriniformes > Leuciscidae > Pimephales > Pimephales promelas. Next base: position 521,767 of record NW_028297295.1, read on the forward strand.
TGCACCGCTGGGATGCTGTTGTCATCAAACAGAGCCATGCCAAGTATGGGGTGTTCATGAGTGCCCTGGCAGGTGCAGTGCTGGCCTACAACAAGGACGATATGATGCTCCTAATCCAGGCAGTCAGGAAGGGCAACCAGGAGTTGTACGCCAGTCTTTCAGATGAGGACATGATAGCCTTCCTCAAACCTCACCAGATCAGGTCCTATGTCAGACGGATCACCCGTGGGGTTGAGGTAAGTGTAAAATTAATCCATGTATAATCTTTATGTATAAGAAGCTCAAAACATTCTTCACTAAAATTAACTAAGTTGTCAGACTGCTATATTTCATTTAGAAAATACTTCCAATTATTGACACAATTTCACATTTTAAGCAATATAACTTTATAAAATAGATGTAAATGATTGTTACAGGAGACAGCTTCAGCAATTGACTCCATCATTACGGAGTTCAAGGGACCTGCAGGCCTTGACATTGATGGAATCCACCTTTTCAAATCAGCACAGGCAGTGGATTCTCACTGGGCAACTGCAAGCAAGCATCTTAGTTGTATGCAGGTGGGTAAACATTTTTGAACTAATCTTTGTATAATCATATAAACTCAAACTCACAGACACCATAATAAATTAGCAACTTATGTTTTATAGGACCCCCCTGGCATACAGCTGTATGTGTCAGTGAAGGTGGTGGTGCTGAATGGTGTCCGCCTGAACAAGTACAGGTGTCGGCGAGGCAGTAACTCCTTGGAGGGCTTGCACTCACACCTGTACAATGCCATTCCCTCACAGAGATGTGGAGTTATCCCATTCCAAGTAAGTATAAACAGCTTTAATATAAAAAAATATTGATTACACATCATTGTTCATAGGCATATTTTACCTGTATCCTCCCTGCTTTTGTGCTACCCTCTCCTCCTATGCTGTTCACATAGCATCAACTGGGTGTATGAGATGCACACATACTATTGCGGACAAAAGACAACTTGTATGTCAAGCAGCTGGGCAATGCCCACTTTGTAATCAAAATTAGTTTCTGATGTACAATAATGCATGAATGGTCATGTCTTTCAGGTGTATCTGATTGCGTTTGCTGTGCAGTGGAACAGCCGCATGGAATCACTCCGGGTTGCTGGTGGTCATGGCAGGCAGACGTGGTGTATGGACCCGCGGCAGATTCAGCGTCTGAATCAGCAGGCTGAGGTGCTCTTCGGTAAAGAGCATGTCCTCGAGCCCAACTTTGCCGCTCCAATGCCCTACCCTGCTGTATACAAGGACCCAGACGAGGAGGAGCTGCTTGGAGTAGAGTATGCCATGTGCCAGTCAACCAGCTTCACTGCAAGGGATTACTATGCCCAGCAAGGTACACAATCTTGCATTATAACAATATACATACATTAGGGGTGTAATGGTTCACAAAATTCCTTTCTTTACTGGATGTCTCAGCGCTTTGTAGTAACAGTGCATCAGCATCTCGAGTGCGCTTGCCATGCGCAACGCGCCTACATTTGAAATAATGAAATTTTGGTCGGCAGGAAAAATGGTCCAACGAACCGTTCTGTTTGAAAACAGTTTGACACGAATACGTGTATCGTTACACCCCTAACATACAGACTGAGTGGTCAAATAACTATAAATATCATGCATGTTCTATCCATGACAAGTATGGATGATGTAGTTAATTTTTATTTTACATAATATGAAACAAAAGAACTGCAGCATTGCCCTGTTGTATTAATTAGTCTACTGTTAGATGTTGTAACTGCCTAGACACACTGCTGATTAGTACATCACATATTTGCAGTTGAGGAAGAGCAGTCCCGTGAAGAAGAGGAGACGGCTGAACAAAGTGAGGACAAGCTGGCAGATGAGGGTGTGGACGTGGGTGCAGAGTCAGAGGATGATCCTATGGACACTGTCAGCGACAAACATGTCATCCTCACTCAATTAGAACAGGTGGAGGAGGAGGACAGTCCTGCTCTGCAGGATGTGCTCATGACCAAGAGCCATCTGCATCTTCCTGGGCTGGAGGAAGTGGAAGCCTTGGCCCTGCTCCTTTTAGAACTGGCAGACAACAGTGACCGTCACCTAGTGCCAGCTGACCTAAGGCTGAAGATTGGCACTGCAGTTGGTGCTCTGCATGAGCATGACAGGTCTGCAGCCAACTTTGTAAAAAGGTATGAGTCTAGGTGGGGTTACACCCTGTTTGGCAGATGCTTGGGAGCTGACACACCTGAGAACAGAGCAGCACAGAAGACAAAGTTTTCCTGGATGAGGTACCCTCAGGCAGCCCAGGTGACTGAGGATAGTCGTCTGTTGTACCTCATTATTAAGATGCTGAAAAACCGGCCACCAGCCAGTCGTCTCACCTCCCCCACTAAAATCACCAATGCAATCAAGGGCCAGTATAAAAGGATTGTAGACCGAGTCAGAGACGATCCCATCCTCAACGGTCTCTCCATTCCTCTGCCCAATCTGAATGCCAAGTCCATCTCTACATTCATGGCACGGGAAGAGAAGAAGGCTAACTACAGGGCAACAGTAATGCCAAAGGTGAAACCCCACCAAAGAGTGCTGTCAGAAGAACCAATGCCAGCAGCTCCCACTCTGCCAGAATCCCTACCAGCTCCAGATCGACCTCAGGTTCAGTACCAGAGCCTACGTCATACTGCTGGGAAAAGGCATGGTCAGAAGCGGAGGTAAGTTGTTCAGTTCTTCATTTCACAAGTATGTGACTTTACTATTTTATTACAATATGTGAACATGTCTGAATTTATCAGCTGAATGGTTTAAACTTAAACACAACAAACCATGTGAATTGATAGTCGTATAAATTATTTATCATGAATTATATCGCATGTATGATTTATTTTTGCAGGGTAGATGTGGAAGAGCCGGAGCTTGTGAACCGGCCCATTCAACCTAAACCCCCTGTGTACATCCCACCGAGAGCGTCAGCAGCACCTGTCCTGGTAGTGGTTCCTGCACAGCCACAGGGACCCTCCATGATGCTCTGTGGGGCATCCAGAAGTCAAGGCTTCATACCTTTCGCACCGCCTCCTGCGCTGACATCCAGACCAATCAAGCCTCATAAATCAATGAAGCCTTGTGGGGCCTGCCAAGTACCCCAGTGTGGTGGGCAGCGTAAGAGATACACACCCTCCAAAGACAAGGCAGCTGAAAGTAGCCAAAAAATATTTACTTATTGCCCAGCAACTAGGAAGTCCACCACTTCAGGTTTTGAAGGTGTTGTGTTCAACAGTTTTGAACACTTCAAAAGTGTTGTAGACGAGGAACTAAAAAAAAGTAAAAAATAATAACAAGTAGAGAGCCAGCCACATCTGTAACTACATCCCCCAAATCACAATAGCAGATTTCTGGGGTATGGTTTGGACCTAGTTTAGATTTTGCCCTAGTTTGGACATGATTTAGACCTGGTTCAATCCCAGTTGTACTTGCCTACAACCCCAATTCCAATGAAGTTGGGACATTGTGTAAAACGTAAATAATACCAGAATACAATGATTTGTAAATCCTTTTCAACCTATGTTACTTTTCAACCTATTTTCAATTGAATACACCACAAAGACAAGATATTTAATGTTCAAACTGATAAACTTTATTGTTTTTTGCAAATAGTCCCTCAATTTGAATTGGATGCCTACAACATGTTCCACCATCTATAAAACACATAACTATTTTCTCATTGTCTGCCATCAAATCAGACAGTGGGAAAAAAGATGTGTTTTTAGTGAATGTAAGTATCTGCTTAACATTGCATACTCATCCCCTTGTATATATTGTACGTATATTTTATATTGCTCAATGTGTACATGTATAAATCTTGTAAATATATATATAAATCCTGTACATAATAACTTATTAGTACATATTTTGCTATATTTTCTGCTACATTACTTAATAATTAATGTTAATTATATTCTGTTTACCTTGTTACCTGTGTTATTGTTGTGTTTATTTATTTCTGATATCTAGATATATATTGTTGAACAAATCCTATAAATAATAACTTATTAGTACCTATTCTACTATATTTTCTGCTAAATTACTTAATAATTAATGTTAATTCTATTCTGTTTACCTTGTTACTTGTGTTATTGTTATTATTGTTGTTTATTTATTTCTGATATGTAGATATATATTGTTGAACAAATAAAAAAAAAGAATGTTTCCAAATATATGATTCCTCCCCATTTGTCCAATAGATAGAGGTAAAGACTGTCACATGAAACTGTATTGAGTATAACAGAGGCTGAATTAAAGGTAAAGTCTTTTTCTAAAATCCCATTAAGGCCCTTTTATGTGTACATTTTACATGCTCCATACAGGGTGAATAGGGCCTATAGAGTGAATAATATATCTCAGATATGAGCAAATTACACTTTGTTCAAGAAGCTTAATATAGTTTCTTATATTTTTTCAGTGATCTTGTAAACACTGTAAATAAAAGTCTCAAGTTTATTTGTAAAGTGCATCCATTCATACTTCAAACAGATAAGAGCAAATACATTTGTTACATTACTTGTTTTTTATTGCTTTAATTGAAGCATTATGTTTGTAACATTACGTGACAGACATATTCTACTTAATAAAAGATAAAGTCAGAGATTCTAGTCTTAATGGTACGGAAGCCCTGAACCGCAACCTAAAAAAAAAAAAAAAAAGTCAGTAAAAAAAAAAAATCTTAAAAAAAAAAAAAAATCTTACAAAAAAAAAAATCTTACAAAAAAAGAAAATCTGTAAAAAAAAAAAAAAAAATCTAGCATTTCGAGATTAAAGTCGAAATGTTTCGAGATTAAAGTCGAAATGTTTCGAGATTAAAGTCGGAATGTTTCGAGATTAAAGTCGAAATGTTTCGAGATTAAAGTCGAAATGTTTCGAGATTAAAGTCGAAATGTTTCGAGATTAAAGTCGAAACATTGTGCAGTGCGCGTCCACTGGCTCAGAAGCGCGCGCGCGTGTGTGTGTGAAGTCGAACTGCCATGGATAAACACAAAATAGTAGCTTTTTACTTTTATCTGGGCTTTCAACAAAATTCTACACACGTCACACGTGCTACTGAGGTGTTTTCGTGCTCGTCTAGTCAACACTATCTGGGTCGAGAACACAACAGTAACTGTTCGGTCTCCTCTTCCCCGTAAATACGCTCTGGATACATTTTAAGTGCATCATTCTGTATCCAATCATTTGGCCGGATCCTGTGATTTCCTAAGATTTAATAACCACTTATGGTTGAGGAGAGATTCTGTGATATGATTGTAAAGCACTTTGAGTGTAGGCATATATGAAAGCGCTATAAATGCCCTATTCATTCATTCATTCATTCATTCATTCATTCATTCATAAAGCTGGATTTCTCCATCCAGTCTGAAAAGTGTTTTCCGTGTTGGTTTTCCTATAGGCTAAAGTCTATTCCGGCGCAGTATATTTTATAACGTCCTATAATGGTAGCCTAATGCTGGTAGATTGGCACCTGTTGAATTTCCTTTGATGAAACAAAACACACACATACACAGTGTGAAACTCGCTATCGCGTAGAAGCTGCGCGTGTGTGCTTTCCATTGTCTCACATTGCCGCACACACAGGCATTCATAATGGCCAATAGCGAGTTTCACACACTGTGTGTGTGTGTGTGTGTGTGTTTTGTTTCATCAAAGGAGACCGAAAAGCTACTATTTTGGGTTTATCCATGGCAGTTCAACTTCACACACAC
>NW_028297295.1:532500-557500 GCF_988280905.1 Pimephales promelas
CGACCCTGCTTAGCTTCCGAGATCAGACGAGTTCGGGCGTTCTCAAGGTGGTATGGCCGTAAGCAAAATCTGCTGCCAAAATTGGGCTATTTGAATGGTTAGAACATTAGGGTAGTAAACCATATAAAGCTTACTAGGTCTCCCATCCAACAATAAAGCTTACAGCACCTGGTATTCCCAGGCGGTCTCCCATCCAAGTACTAACCAGGCCCGACCCTGCTTAGCTTCCGAGATCAGACGAGTTCGGGCGTTCTCAAGGTGGTATGGCCGTAAGCGAAATCTGCTGCCAAAATTGGGCTATTTGAAGAAAAAAAAAAGAGACTCTTTCAGGCTTTCTGAAGAAACTCAGAGACGATTTCAGGCATTTTGAGGGGGAAAAAAGACAATTTAGGATTTTTGAACCATTTCATTGACTCTTATTTTTTTTTTTTTTTTTTTTAAACAATAAAGCTTACAGCACCTGGTATTCCCAGGCGGTCTCCCATCCAAGTACTAACCAGGCCCGACCCTGCTTAGCTTCCGAGATCAGACGAGTTCGGGCGTTCTCAAGGTGGTATGGCCGTAAGCAAAATCTGCTGCCAAAATTGGGCTATTTGAATGGTTAGAACATTAGGGTAGTAAACCATATAAAGCTTACTAGGTCTCCCATCCAACAATAAAGCTTACAGCACCTGGTATTCCCAGGCGGTCTCCCATCCAAGTACTAACCAGGCCCGACCCTGCTTAGCTTCCGAGATCAGACGAGTTCGGGCGTTCTCAAGGTGGTATGGCCGTAAGCGAAATCTGCTGCCAAAATTGGGCTATTTGAAGAAAAAAAAAGAGACTCTTTCAGGCTTTCTGAAGAAACTCAGAGACGATTTCAGGCATTTTGAGGGGGAAAAAAGACAATTTAGGATTTTTGAACAATTTCATTGACTCTTTTTTTTTTTTTTTTTTTTTAAACAATAAAGCTTACAGCACCTGGTATTCCCAGGCGGTCTCCCATCCAAGTACTAACCAGGCCCGACCCTGCTTAGCTTCCGAGATCAGACGAGTTCGGGCGTTCTCAAGGTGGTATGGCCGTAAGCAAAATCTGCTGCCAAAATTGGGCTATTTGAATGGTTAGAACATTAGGGTAGTAAACCATATAAAGCTTACTAGGTCTCCCATCCAACAATAAAGCTTACAGCACCTGGTATTCCCAGGCGGTCTCCCATCCAAGTACTAACCAGGCCCGACCCTGCTTAGCTTCCGAGATCAGACGAGTTCGGGCGTTCTCAAGGTGGTATGGCCGTAAGCGAAATCTGCTGCCAAAATTGGGCTATTTGAAGAAAAAAAAAAGAGACTCTTTCAGGCTTTCTGAAGAAACTCAGAGACGATTTCAGGCATTTTGAGGGGGAAAAAAGACAATTTAGGATTTTTGAACCATTTCATTGACTCTTATTTTTTTTTTTTTTTTTTTTTAAACAATAAAGCTTACAGCACCTGGTATTCCCAGGCGGTCTCCCATCCAAGTACTAACCAGGCCCGACCCTGCTTAGCTTCCGAGATCAGACGAGTTCGGGCGTTCTCAAGGTGGTATGGCCGTAAGCAAAATCTGCTGCCAAAATTGGGCTATTTGAATGGTTAGAACATTAGGGTAGTAAACCATATAAAGCTTACTAGGTCTCCCATCCAACAATAAAGCTTACAGCACCTGGTATTCCCAGGCGGTCTCCCATCCAAGTACTAACCAGGCCCGACCCTGCTTAGCTTCCGAGATCAGACGAGTTCGGGCGTTCTCAAGGTGGTATGGCCGTAAGCGAAATCTGCTGCCAAAATTGGGCTATTTGAAGAAAAAAAAAGAGACTCTTTCAGGCTTTCTGAAGAAACTCAGAGACGATTTCAGGCATTTTGAGGGGGAAAAAAGACAATTTAGGATTTTTGAACAATTTCATTGACTCTTTTTTTTTTTTTTTTTTTTTAAACAATAAAGCTTACAGCACCTGGTATTCCCAGGCGGTCTCCCATCCAAGTACTAACCAGGCCCGACCCTGCTTAGCTTCCGAGATCAGACGAGTTCGGGCGTTCTCAAGGTGGTATGGCCGTAAGCAAAATCTGCTGCCAAAATTGGGCTATTTGAATGGTTAGAACATTAGGGTAGTAAACCATATAAAGCTTACTAGGTCTCCCATCCAACAATAAAGCTTACAGCACCTGGTATTCCCAGGCGGTCTCCCATCCAAGTACTAACCAGGCCCGACCCTGCTTAGCTTCCGAGATCAGACGAGTTCGGGCGTTCTCAAGGTGGTATGGCCGTAAGCAAAATCTGCTGCCAAAATTGGGCTATTTGAATGGTTAGAACATTAGGGTAGTAAACCATATAAAGCTTACTAGGTCTCCCATCCAACAATAAAGCTTACAGCACCTGGTATTCCCAGGCGGTCTCCCATCCAAGTACTAACCAGGCCCGACCCTGCTTAGCTTCCGAGATCAGACGAGTTCGGGCGTTCTCAAGGTGGTATGGCCGTAAGCAAAATCTGCTGCCAAAATTGGGCTTTTTGAATGGTTAGAACATTAGGGTAGTAAACCATATAAAGCTTACTAGGTCTCCCATCCAACAATAAAGCTTACAGCACCTGGTATTCCCAGGCGGTCTCCCATCCAAGTACTAACCAGGCCCGACCCTGCTTAGCTTCCGAGATCAGACGAGTTCGGGCGTTCTCAAGGTGGTATGGCCGTAAGCAAAATCTGCTGCCAAAATTGGGCTATTTGAATGGTTAGAACATTAGGGTAGTAAACCATATAAAGCTTACTAGGTGTCCCATCCAACAATAAAGCTTACAGCACCTGGTATTCCCAGGCGGTCTCCCATCCAAGTACTAACCAGGCCCGACCCTGCTTTGCTTCCGAGATCAGACGAGTTCGGGCGTTCTCAAGGTGGTATGGCCGTAAGCAAAATCTGCTGCCAAAATTGGGCTATTTGAATGGTTAGAACATTAGGGTAGTAAACCATATAAAGCTTACTAGGTCTCCCATCCAACAATAAAGCTTACAGCACCTGGTATTCCCAGGCGGTCTCCCATCCAAGTACTAACCAGGCCCGACCCTGCTTAGCTTCCGAGATCAGACGAGTTCGGGCGTTCTCAAGGTGGTATGGCCGTAAGCGAAATCTGCTGCCAAAATTGGGCTATTTGAATGGTTAGAACATTAGGGTAGTAAACCATATAAAGCTTACTAGGTCTCCCATCCAACAATAAAGCTTACAGCACCTGGTATTCCCAGGCGGTCTCCCATCCAAGTACTAACCAGGCCCGACCCTGCTTAGCTTCCGAGATCAGACGAGTTCGGGCGTTCTCAAGGTGGTATGGCCGTAAGCGAAATCTGCTGCCAAAATTGGGCTTTTTGAATGGTTAGAACATTAGGGTAGTAAACCATATAAAGCTTACTAGGTCTCCCATCCAACAATAAAGCTTACAGCACCTGGTATTCCCAGGCGGTCTCCCATCCAAGTACTAACCAGGCCCGACCCTGCTTAGCTTCCGAGATCAGACGAGTTCGGGCGTTCTCAAGGTGGTATGGCCGTAAGCAAAATCTGCTGCCAAAATTGGGCTTTTTGAATGGTTAGAACATTAGGGTAGTAAACCATATAAAGCTTACTAGGTCTCCCATCCAACAATAAAGCTTACAGCACCTGGTATTCCCAGGCGGTCTCCCATCCAAGTACTAACCAGGCCCGACCCTGCTTAGCTTCCGAGATCAGACGAGTTCGGGCGTTCTCAAGGTGGTATGGCCGTAAGCAAAATCTGCTGCCAAAATTGGGCTATTTGAATGGTTAGAACATTAGGGTAGTAAACCATATAAAGCTTACTAGGTCTCCCATCCAACAATAAAGCTTACAGCACCTGGTATTCCCAGGCGGTCTCCCATCCAAGTACTAACCAGGCCCGACCCTGCTTAGCTTCCGAGATCAGACGAGTTCGGGCGTTCTCAAGGTGGTATGGCCGTAAGCGAAATCTGCTGCCAAAATTGGGCTATTTGAAGAAAAAAAAAAGAGACTCTTTCAGGCTTTCTGAAGAAACTCAGAGACGATTTCAGGCATTTTGAGGGGGAAAAAAGACAATTTAGGATTTTTGAACCATTTCATTGACTCATTTTTTTTTTTTTTTTTTTTTTAAACAATAAAGCTTACAGCACCTGGTATTCCCAGGCGGTCTCCCATCCAAGTACTAACCAGGCCCGACCCTGCTTAGCTTCCGAGATCAGACGAGTTCGGGCGTTCTCAAGGTGGTATGGCCGTAAGCAAAATCTGCTGCCAAAATTGGGCTTTTTGAATGGTTAGAACATTAGGGTAGTAAACCATATAAAGCTTACTAGGTCTCCCATCCAACAATAAAGCTTACAGCACCTGGTATTCCCAGGCGGTCTCCCATCCAAGTACTAACCAGGCCCGACCCTGCTTAGCTTCCGAGATCAGACGAGTTCGGGCGTTCTCAAGGTGGTATGGCCGTAAGCAAAATCTGCTGCCAAAATTGGGCTTTTTGAATGGTTAGAACATTAGGGTAGTAAACCATATAAAGCTTACTAGGTCTCCCATCCAACAATAAAGCTTACAGCACCTGGTATTCCCAGGCGGTCTCCCATCCAAGTACTAACCAGGCCCGACCCTGCTTAGCTTCCGAGATCAGACGAGTTCGGGCGTTCTCAAGGTGGTATGGCCGTAAGCAAAATCTGCTGCCAAAATTGGGCTATTTGAATGGTTAGAACATTAGGGTAGTAAACCATATAAAGCTTACTAGGTCTCCCATCCAACAATAAAGCTTACAGCACCTGGTATTCCCAGGCGGTCTCCCATCCAAGTACTAACCAGGCCCGACCCTGCTTAGCTTCCGAGATCAGACGAGTTCGGGCGTTCTCAAGGTGGTATGGCCGTAAGCGAAATCTGCTGCCAAAATTGGGCTATTTGAAGAAAAAAAAAGAGACTCTTTCAGGCTTTCTGAAGAAACTCAGAGACGATTTCAGGCATTTTGAGGGGGAAAAAAGACAATTTAGGATTTTTGAACTATTTCATTGACTCTTTTTTTTTTTTTTTTTTTTTTAAACAATAAAGCTTACAGCACCTGGTATTCCCAGGCGGTCTCCCATCCAAGTACTAACCAGGCCCGACCCTGCTTAGCTTCCGAGATCAGACGAGTTCGGGCGTTCTCAAGGTGGTATGGCCGTAAGCAAAATCTGCTGCCAAAATTGGGCTATTTGAATGGTTAGAACATTAGGGTAGTAAACCATATAAAGCTTACTAGGTCTCCCATCCAACAATAAAGCTTACAGCACCTGGTATTCCCAGGCGGTCTCCCATCCAAGTACTAACCAGGCCCGACCCTGCTTAGCTTCCGAGATCAGACGAGTTCGGGCGTTCTCAAGGTGGTATGGCCGTAAGCAAAATCTGCTGCCAAAATTGGGCTATTTGAATGGTTAGAACATTAGGGTAGTAAACCATATAAAGCTTACTAGGTCTCCCATCCAACAATAAAGCTTACAGCACCTGGTATTCCCAGGCGGTCTCCCATCCAAGTACTAACCAGGCCCGACCCTGCTTAGCTTCCGAGATCAGACGAGTTCGGGCGTTCTCAAGGTGGTATGGCCGTAAGCGAAATCTGCTGCCAAAATTGGGCTATTTGAAGAAAAAAAAAAGAGACTCTTTCAGGCTTTCTGAAGAAACTCAGAGACGATTTCAGGCATTTTGAGGGGGAAAAAAGACAATTTAGGATTTTTGAACCATTTCATTGACTCTTTTTTTTTTTTTTTTTTTTTTTAAACAATAAAGCTTACAGCACCTGGTATTCCCAGGCGGTCTCCCATCCAAGTACTAACCAGGCCCGACCCTGCTTAGCTTCCGAGATCAGACGAGTTCGGGCGTTCTCAAGGTGGTATGGCCGTAAGCAAAATCTGCTGCCAAAATTGGGCTTTTTGAATGGTTAGAACATTAGGGTAGTAAACCATATAAAGCTTACTAGGTGTCCCATCCAACAATAAAGCTTACAGCACCTGGTATTCCCAGGCGGTCTCCCATCCAAGTACTAACCAGGCCCGACCCTGCTTTGCTTCCGAGATCAGACGAGTTCGGGCGTTCTCAAGGTGGTATGGCCGTAAGCAAAATCTGCTGCCAAAATTGGGCTATTTGAATGGTTAGAACATTAGGGTAGTAAACCATATAAAGCTTACTAGGTCTCCCATCCAACAATAAAGCTTACAGCACCTGGTATTCCCAGGCGGTCTCCCATCCAAGTACTAACCAGGCCCGACCCTGCTTAGCTTCCGAGATCAGACGAGTTCGGGCGTTCTCAAGGTGGTATGGCCGTAAGCGAAATCTGCTGCCAAAATTGGGCTATTTGAATGGTTAGAACATTAGGGTAGTAAACCATATAAAGCTTACTAGGTCTCCCATCCAACAATAAAGCTTACAGCACCTGGTATTCCCAGGCGGTCTCCCATCCAAGTACTAACCAGGCCCGACCCTGCTTAGCTTCCGAGATCAGACGAGTTCGGGCGTTCTCAAGGTGGTATGGCCGTAAGCGAAATCTGCTGCCAAAATTGGGCTATTTGAAGAAAAAAAAAGAGACTCTTTCAGGCTTTCTGAAGAAACTCAGAGACGATTTCAGGCATTTTGAGGGGGAAAAAAGACAATTTAGGATTTTTGAACTATTTCATTGACTCTTTTTTTTTTTTTTTTTTTTTTAAACAATAAAGCTTACAGCACCTGGTATTCCCAGGCGGTCTCCCATCCAAGTACTAACCAGGCCCGACCCTGCTTAGCTTCCGAGATCAGACGAGTTCGGGCGTTCTCAAGGTGGTATGGCCGTAAGCAAAATCTGCTGCCAAAATTGGGCTATTTGAATGGTTAGAACATTAGGGTAGTAAACCATATAAAGCTTACTAGGTCTCCCATCCAACAATAAAGCTTACAGCACCTGGTATTCCCAGGCGGTCTCCCATCCAAGTACTAACCAGGCCCGACCCTGCTTAGCTTCCGAGATCAGACGAGTTCGGGCGTTCTCAAGGTGGTATGGCCGTAAGCAAAATCTGCTGCCAAAATTGGGCTATTTGAATGGTTAGAACATTAGGGTAGTAAACCATATAAAGCTTACTAGGTCTCCCATCCAACAATAAAGCTTACAGCACCTGGTATTCCCAGGCGGTCTCCCATCCAAGTACTAACCAGGCCCGACCCTGCTTAGCTTCCGAGATCAGACGAGTTCGGGCGTTCTCAAGGTGGTATGGCCGTAAGCAAAATCTGCTGCCAAAATTGGGCTTTTTGAATGGTTAGAACATTAGGGTAGTAAACCATATAAAGCTTACTAGGTCTCCCATCCAACAATAAAGCTTACAGCACCTGGTATTCCCAGGCGGTCTCCCATCCAAGTACTAACCAGGCCCGACCCTGCTTAGCTTCCGAGATCAGACGAGTTCGGGCGTTCTCAAGGTGGTATGGCCGTAAGCAAAATCTGCTGCCAAAATTGGGCTATTTGAATGGTTAGAACATTAGGGTAGTAAACCATATAAAGCTTACTAGGTGTCCCATCCAACAATAAAGCTTACAGCACCTGGTATTCCCAGGCGGTCTCCCATCCAAGTACTAACCAGGCCCGACCCTGCTTTGCTTCCGAGATCAGACGAGTTCGGGCGTTCTCAAGGTGGTATGGCCGTAAGCAAAATCTGCTGCCAAAATTGGGCTATTTGAATGGTTAGAACATTAGGGTAGTAAACCATATAAAGCTTACTAGGTCTCCCATCCAACAATAAAGCTTACAGCACCTGGTATTCCCAGGCGGTCTCCCATCCAAGTACTAACCAGGCCCGACCCTGCTTAGCTTCCGAGATCAGACGAGTTCGGGCGTTCTCAAGGTGGTATGGCCGTAAGCAAAATCTGCTGCCAAAATTGGGCTATTTGAATGGTTAGAACATTAGGGTAGTAAACCATATAAAGCTTACTAGGTCTCCCATCCAACAATAAAGCTTACAGCACCTGGTATTCCCAGGCGGTCTCCCATCCAAGTACTAACCAGGCCCGACCCTGCTTAGCTTCCGAGATCAGACGAGTTCGGGCGTTCTCAAGGTGGTATGGCCGTAAGCAAAATCTGCTGCCAAAATTGGGCTATTTGAATGGTTAGAACATTAGGGTAGTAAACCATATAAAGCTTACTAGGTCTCCCATCCAACAATATAGCTTACAGCACCTGGTATTCCCAGGCGGTCTCCCATCCAAGTACTAACCAGGCCCGACCCTGCTTAGCTTCCGAGATCAGACGAGTTCGGGCGTTCTCAAGGTGGTATGGCCGTAAGCGAAATCTGCTGCCAAAATTGGGCTATTTGAAGAAAAAAAAAAGAGACTCTTTCAGGCTTTCTGAAGAAACTCAGAGACGATTTCAGGCATTTTGAGGGGGAAAAAAGACAATTTAGGATTTTTGAACCATTTCATTGACTCTTTTTTTTATTTTTTTTTTATTTTTTAAACAATAAAGCTTACAGCACCTGGTATTCCCAGGCGGTCTCCCATCCAAGTACTAACCAGGCCCGACCCTGCTTAGCTTCCGAGATCAGACGAGTTCGGGCGTTCTCAAGGTGGTATGGCCGTAAGCAAAATCTGCTGCCAAAATTGGGCTTTTTGAATGGTTAGAACATTAGGGTAGTAAACCATATAAAGCTTACTAGGTCTCCCATCCAACAATAAAGCTTACAGCACCTGGTATTCCCAGGCGGTCTCCCATCCAAGTACTAACCAGGCCCGACCCTGCTTAGCTTCCGAGATCAGACGAGTTCGGGCGTTCTCAAGGTGGTATGGCCGTAAGCAAAATCTGCTGCCAAAATTGGGCTATTTGAATGGTTAGAACATTAGGGTAGTAAACCATATAAAGCTTACTAGGTCTCCCATCCAACAATAAAGCTTACAGCACCTGGTATTCCCAGGCGGTCTCCCATCCAAGTACTAACCAGGCCCGACCCTGCTTAGCTTCCGAGATCAGACGAGTTCGGGCGTTCTCAAGGTGGTATGGCCGTAAGCGAAATCTGCTGCCAAAATTGGGCTATTTGAAGAAAAAAAAAAAGAGACTCTTTCAGGCTTTCTGAAGAAACTCAGAGACGATTTCAGGCATTTTGAGGGGGAAAAAAGACAATTTAGGATTTTTGAACCATTTCATTGACTCTTATTTTTTTTTTTTTTTTTTTTTAAACAATAAAGCTTACAGCACCTGGTATTCCCAGGCGGTCTCCCATCCAAGTACTAACCAGGCCCGACCCTGCTTAGCTTCCGAGATCAGACGAGTTCGGGCGTTCTCAAGGTGGTATGGCCGTAAGCAAAATCTGCTGCCAAAATTGGGCTATTTGAATGGTTAGAACATTAGGGTAGTAAACCATATAAAGCTTACTAGGTCTCCCATCCAACAATAAAGCTTACAGCACCTGGTATTCCCAGGCGGTCTCCCATCCAAGTACTAACCAGGCCCGACCCTGCTTAGCTTCCGAGATCAGACGAGTTCGGGCGTTCTCAAGGTGGTATGGCCGTAAGCGAAATCTGCTGCCAAAATTGGGCTATTTGAAGAAAAAAAAAGAGACTCTTTCAGGCTTTCTGAAGAAACTCAGAGACGATTTCAGGCATTTTGAGGGGGAAAAAAGACAATTTAGGATTTTTGAACAATTTCATTGACTCTTTTTTTTTTTTTTTTTTTTTAAACAATAAAGCTTACAGCACCTGGTATTCCCAGGCGGTCTCCCATCCAAGTACTAACCAGGCCCGACCCTGCTTAGCTTCCGAGATCAGACGAGTTCGGGCGTTCTCAAGGTGGTATGGCCGTAAGCAAAATCTGCTGCCAAAATTGGGCTATTTGAATGGTTAGAACATTAGGGTAGTAAACCATATAAAGCTTACTAGGTCTCCCATCCAACAATAAAGCTTACAGCACCTGGTATTCCCAGGCGGTCTCCCATCCAAGTACTAACCAGGCCCGACCCTGCTTAGCTTCCGAGATCAGACGAGTTCGGGCGTTCTCAAGGTGGTATGGCCGTAAGCGAAATCTGCTGCCAAAATTGGGCTATTTGAAGAAAAAAAAAAGAGACTCTTTCAGGCTTTCTGAAGAAACTCAGAGACGATTTCAGGCATTTTGAGGGGGAAAAAAGACAATTTAGGATTTTTGAACCATTTCATTGACTCTTATTTTTTTTTTTTTTTTTTTTTAAACAATAAAGCTTACAGCACCTGGTATTCCCAGGCGGTCTCCCATCCAAGTACTAACCAGGCCCGACCCTGCTTAGCTTCCGAGATCAGACGAGTTCGGGCGTTCTCAAGGTGGTATGGCCGTAAGCAAAATCTGCTGCCAAAATTGGGCTATTTGAATGGTTAGAACATTAGGGTAGTAAACCATATAAAGCTTACTAGGTCTCCCATCCAACAATAAAGCTTACAGCACCTGGTATTCCCAGGCGGTCTCCCATCCAAGTACTAACCAGGCCCGACCCTGCTTAGCTTCCGAGATCAGACGAGTTCGGGCGTTCTCAAGGTGGTATGGCCGTAAGCGAAATCTGCTGCCAAAATTGGGCTATTTGAAGAAAAAAAAAGAGACTCTTTCAGGCTTTCTGAAGAAACTCAGAGACGATTTCAGGCATTTTGAGGGGGAAAAAAGACAATTTAGGATTTTTGAACAATTTCATTGACTCTTTTTTTTTTTTTTTTTTTTTAAACAATAAAGCTTACAGCACCTGGTATTCCCAGGCGGTCTCCCATCCAAGTACTAACCAGGCCCGACCCTGCTTAGCTTCCGAGATCAGACGAGTTCGGGCGTTCTCAAGGTGGTATGGCCGTAAGCAAAATCTGCTGCCAAAATTGGGCTATTTGAATGGTTAGAACATTAGGGTAGTAAACCATATAAAGCTTACTAGGTCTCCCATCCAACAATAAAGCTTACAGCACCTGGTATTCCCAGGCGGTCTCCCATCCAAGTACTAACCAGGCCCGACCCTGCTTAGCTTCCGAGATCAGACGAGTTCGGGCGTTCTCAAGGTGGTATGGCCGTAAGCAAAATCTGCTGCCAAAATTGGGCTATTTGAATGGTTAGAACATTAGGGTAGTAAACCATATAAAGCTTACTAGGTCTCCCATCCAACAATAAAGCTTACAGCACCTGGTATTCCCAGGCGGTCTCCCATCCAAGTACTAACCAGGCCCGACCCTGCTTAGCTTCCGAGATCAGACGAGTTCGGGCGTTCTCAAGGTGGTATGGCCGTAAGCAAAATCTGCTGCCAAAATTGGGCTTTTTGAATGGTTAGAACATTAGGGTAGTAAACCATATAAAGCTTACTAGGTCTCCCATCCAACAATAAAGCTTACAGCACCTGGTATTCCCAGGCGGTCTCCCATCCAAGTACTAACCAGGCCCGACCCTGCTTAGCTTCCGAGATCAGACGAGTTCGGGCGTTCTCAAGGTGGTATGGCCGTAAGCAAAATCTGCTGCCAAAATTGGGCTATTTGAATGGTTAGAACATTAGGGTAGTAAACCATATAAAGCTTACTAGGTGTCCCATCCAACAATAAAGCTTACAGCACCTGGTATTCCCAGGCGGTCTCCCATCCAAGTACTAACCAGGCCCGACCCTGCTTTGCTTCCGAGATCAGACGAGTTCGGGCGTTCTCAAGGTGGTATGGCCGTAAGCAAAATCTGCTGCCAAAATTGGGCTATTTGAATGGTTAGAACATTAGGGTAGTAAACCATATAAAGCTTACTAGGTCTCCCATCCAACAATAAAGCTTACAGCACCTGGTATTCCCAGGCGGTCTCCCATCCAAGTACTAACCAGGCCCGACCCTGCTTAGCTTCCGAGATCAGACGAGTTCGGGCGTTCTCAAGGTGGTATGGCCGTAAGCGAAATCTGCTGCCAAAATTGGGCTATTTGAATGGTTAGAACATTAGGGTAGTAAACCATATAAAGCTTACTAGGTCTCCCATCCAACAATAAAGCTTACAGCACCTGGTATTCCCAGGCGGTCTCCCATCCAAGTACTAACCAGGCCCGACCCTGCTTAGCTTCCGAGATCAGACGAGTTCGGGCGTTCTCAAGGTGGTATGGCCGTAAGCGAAATCTGCTGCCAAAATTGGGCTTTTTGAATGGTTAGAACATTAGGGTAGTAAACCATATAAAGCTTACTAGGTCTCCCATCCAACAATAAAGCTTACAGCACCTGGTATTCCCAGGCGGTCTCCCATCCAAGTACTAACCAGGCCCGACCCTGCTTAGCTTCCGAGATCAGACGAGTTCGGGCGTTCTCAAGGTGGTATGGCCGTAAGCAAAATCTGCTGCCAAAATTGGGCTTTTTGAATGGTTAGAACATTAGGGTAGTAAACCATATAAAGCTTACTAGGTCTCCCATCCAACAATAAAGCTTACAGCACCTGGTATTCCCAGGCGGTCTCCCATCCAAGTACTAACCAGGCCCGACCCTGCTTAGCTTCCGAGATCAGACGAGTTCGGGCGTTCTCAAGGTGGTATGGCCGTAAGCAAAATCTGCTGCCAAAATTGGGCTATTTGAATGGTTAGAACATTAGGGTAGTAAACCATATAAAGCTTACTAGGTCTCCCATCCAACAATAAAGCTTACAGCACCTGGTATTCCCAGGCGGTCTCCCATCCAAGTACTAACCAGGCCCGACCCTGCTTAGCTTCCGAGATCAGACGAGTTCGGGCGTTCTCAAGGTGGTATGGCCGTAAGCGAAATCTGCTGCCAAAATTGGGCTATTTGAAGAAAAAAAAAAGAGACTCTTTCAGGCTTTCTGAAGAAACTCAGAGACGATTTCAGGCATTTTGAGGGGGAAAAAAGACAATTTAGGATTTTTGAACCATTTCATTGACTCATTTTTTTTTTTTTTTTTTTTTTAAACAATAAAGCTTACAGCACCTGGTATTCCCAGGCGGTCTCCCATCCAAGTACTAACCAGGCCCGACCCTGCTTAGCTTCCGAGATCAGACGAGTTCGGGCGTTCTCAAGGTGGTATGGCCGTAAGCAAAATCTGCTGCCAAAATTGGGCTTTTTGAATGGTTAGAACATTAGGGTAGTAAACCATATAAAGCTTACTAGGTCTCCCATCCAACAATAAAGCTTACAGCACCTGGTATTCCCAGGCGGTCTCCCATCCAAGTACTAACCAGGCCCGACCCTGCTTAGCTTCCGAGATCAGACGAGTTCGGGCGTTCTCAAGGTGGTATGGCCGTAAGCAAAATCTGCTGCCAAAATTGGGCTTTTTGAATGGTTAGAACATTAGGGTAGTAAACCATATAAAGCTTACTAGGTCTCCCATCCAACAATAAAGCTTACAGCACCTGGTATTCCCAGGCGGTCTCCCATCCAAGTACTAACCAGGCCCGACCCTGCTTAGCTTCCGAGATCAGACGAGTTCGGGCGTTCTCAAGGTGGTATGGCCGTAAGCAAAATCTGCTGCCAAAATTGGGCTATTTGAATGGTTAGAACATTAGGGTAGTAAACCATATAAAGCTTACTAGGTCTCCCATCCAACAATAAAGCTTACAGCACCTGGTATTCCCAGGCGGTCTCCCATCCAAGTACTAACCAGGCCCGACCCTGCTTAGCTTCCGAGATCAGACGAGTTCGGGCGTTCTCAAGGTGGTATGGCCGTAAGCGAAATCTGCTGCCAAAATTGGGCTATTTGAAGAAAAAAAAAGAGACTCTTTCAGGCTTTCTGAAGAAACTCAGAGACGATTTCAGGCATTTTGAGGGGGAAAAAAGACAATTTAGGATTTTTGAACTATTTCATTGACTCTTTTTTTTTTTTTTTTTTTTTAAACAATAAAGCTTACAGCACCTGGTATTCCCAGGCGGTCTCCCATCCAAGTACTAACCAGGCCCGACCCTGCTTAGCTTCCGAGATCAGACGAGTTCGGGCGTTCTCAAGGTGGTATGGCCGTAAGCAAAATCTGCTGCCAAAATTGGGCTATTTGAATGGTTAGAACATTAGGGTAGTAAACCATATAAAGCTTACTAGGTCTCCCATCCAACAATAAAGCTTACAGCACCTGGTATTCCCAGGCGGTCTCCCATCCAAGTACTAACCAGGCCCGACCCTGCTTAGCTTCCGAGATCAGACGAGTTCGGGCGTTCTCAAGGTGGTATGGCCGTAAGCAAAATCTGCTGCCAAAATTGGGCTATTTGAATGGTTAGAACATTAGGGTAGTAAACCATATAAAGCTTACTAGGTCTCCCATCCAACAATAAAGCTTACAGCACCTGGTATTCCCAGGCGGTCTCCCATCCAAGTACTAACCAGGCCCGACCCTGCTTAGCTTCCGAGATCAGACGAGTTCGGGCGTTCTCAAGGTGGTATGGCCGTAAGCGAAATCTGCTGCCAAAATTGGGCTATTTGAAGAAAAAAAAAAGAGACTCTTTCAGGCTTTCTGAAGAAACTCAGAGACGATTTCAGGCATTTTGAGGGGGAAAAAAGACAATTTAGGATTTTTGAACCATTTCATTGACTCTTTTTTTTTTTTTTTTTTTTTTTAAACAATAAAGCTTACAGCACCTGGTATTCCCAGGCGGTCTCCCATCCAAGTACTAACCAGGCCCGACCCTGCTTAGCTTCCGAGATCAGACGAGTTCGGGCGTTCTCAAGGTGGTATGGCCGTAAGCAAAATCTGCTGCCAAAATTGGGCTTTTTGAATGGTTAGAACATTAGGGTAGTAAACCATATAAAGCTTACTAGGTGTCCCATCCAACAATAAAGCTTACAGCACCTGGTATTCCCAGGCGGTCTCCCATCCAAGTACTAACCAGGCCCGACCCTGCTTTGCTTCCGAGATCAGACGAGTTCGGGCGTTCTCAAGGTGGTATGGCCGTAAGCAAAATCTGCTGCCAAAATTGGGCTATTTGAATGGTTAGAACATTAGGGTAGTAAACCATATAAAGCTTACTAGGTCTCCCATCCAACAATAAAGCTTACAGCACCTGGTATTCCCAGGCGGTCTCCCATCCAAGTACTAACCAGGCCCGACCCTGCTTAGCTTCCGAGATCAGACGAGTTCGGGCGTTCTCAAGGTGGTATGGCCGTAAGCGAAATCTGCTGCCAAAATTGGGCTATTTGAATGGTTAGAACATTAGGGTAGTAAACCATATAAAGCTTACTAGGTCTCCCATCCAACAATAAAGCTTACAGCACCTGGTATTCCCAGGCGGTCTCCCATCCAAGTACTAACCAGGCCCGACCCTGCTTAGCTTCCGAGATCAGACGAGTTCGGGCGTTCTCAAGGTGGTATGGCCGTAAGCGAAATCTGCTGCCAAAATTGGGCTATTTGAAGAAAAAAAAAGAGACTCTTTCAGGCTTTCTGAAGAAACTCAGAGACGATTTCAGGCATTTTGAGGGGGAAAAAAGACAATTTAGGATTTTTGAACTATTTCATTGACTCTTTTTTTTTTTTTTTTTTTTTTAAACAATAAAGCTTACAGCACCTGGTATTCCCAGGCGGTCTCCCATCCAAGTACTAACCAGGCCCGACCCTGCTTAGCTTCCGAGATCAGACGAGTTCGGGCGTTCTCAAGGTGGTATGGCCGTAAGCAAAATCTGCTGCCAAAATTGGGCTATTTGAATGGTTAGAACATTAGGGTAGTAAACCATATAAAGCTTACTAGGTCTCCCATCCAACAATAAAGCTTACAGCACCTGGTATTCCCAGGCGGTCTCCCATCCAAGTACTAACCAGGCCCGACCCTGCTTAGCTTCCGAGATCAGACGAGTTCGGGCGTTCTCAAGGTGGTATGGCCGTAAGCAAAATCTGCTGCCAAAATTGGGCTATTTGAATGGTTAGAACATTAGGGTAGTAAACCATATAAAGCTTACTAGGTCTCCCATCCAACAATAAAGCTTACAGCACCTGGTATTCCCAGGCGGTCTCCCATCCAAGTACTAACCAGGCCCGACCCTGCTTAGCTTCCGAGATCAGACGAGTTCGGGCGTTCTCAAGGTGGTATGGCCGTAAGCAAAATCTGCTGCCAAAATTGGGCTTTTTGAATGGTTAGAACATTAGGGTAGTAAACCATATAAAGCTTACTAGGTCTCCCATCCAACAATAAAGCTTACAGCACCTGGTATTCCCAGGCGGTCTCCCATCCAAGTACTAACCAGGCCCGACCCTGCTTAGCTTCCGAGATCAGACGAGTTCGGGCGTTCTCAAGGTGGTATGGCCGTAAGCAAAATCTGCTGCCAAAATTGGGCTATTTGAATGGTTAGAACATTAGGGTAGTAAACCATATAAAGCTTACTAGGTGTCCCATCCAACAATAAAGCTTACAGCACCTGGTATTCCCAGGCGGTCTCCCATCCAAGTACTAACCAGGCCCGACCCTGCTTTGCTTCCGAGATCAGACGAGTTCGGGCGTTCTCAAGGTGGTATGGCCGTAAGCAAAATCTGCTGCCAAAATTGGGCTATTTGAATGGTTAGAACATTAGGGTAGTAAACCATATAAAGCTTACTAGGTCTCCCATCCAACAATAAAGCTTACAGCACCTGGTATTCCCAGGCGGTCTCCCATCCAAGTACTAACCAGGCCCGACCCTGCTTAGCTTCCGAGATCAGACGAGTTCGGGCGTTCTCAAGGTGGTATGGCCGTAAGCGAAATCTGCTGCCAAAATTGGGCTATTTGAATGGTTAGAACATTAGGGTAGTAAACCATATAAAGCTTACTAGGTCTCCCATCCAACAATAAAGCTTACAGCACCTGGTATTCCCAGGCGGTCTCCCATCCAAGTACTAACCAGGCCCGACCCTGCTTAGCTTCCGAGATCAGACGAGTTCGGGCGTTCTCAAGGTGGTATGGCCGTAAGCGAAATCTGCTGCCAAAATTGGGCTTTTTGAATGGTTAGAACATTAGGGTAGTAAACCATATAAAGCTTACTAGGTCTCCCATCCAACAATAAAGCTTACAGCACCTGGTATTCCCAGGCGGTCTCCCATCCAAGTACTAACCAGGCCCGACCCTGCTTAGCTTCCGAGATCAGACGAGTTCGGGCGTTCTCAAGGTGGTATGGCCGTAAGCAAAATCTGCTGCCAAAATTGGGCTTTTTGAATGGTTAGAACATTAGGGTAGTAAACCATATAAAGCTTACTAGGTCTCCCATCCAACAATAAAGCTTACAGCACCTGGTATTCCCAGGCGGTCTCCCATCCAAGTACTAACCAGGCCCGACCCTGCTTAGCTTCCGAGATCAGACGAGTTCGGGCGTTCTCAAGGTGGTATGGCCGTAAGCAAAATCTGCTGCCAAAATTGGGCTATTTGAATGGTTAGAACATTAGGGTAGTAAACCATATAAAGCTTACTAGGTCTCCCATCCAACAATAAAGCTTACAGCACCTGGTATTCCCAGGCGGTCTCCCATCCAAGTACTAACCAGGCCCGACCCTGCTTAGCTTCCGAGATCAGACGAGTTCGGGCGTTCTCAAGGTGGTATGGCCGTAAGCGAAATCTGCTGCCAAAATTGGGCTATTTGAAGAAAAAAAAAAGAGACTCTTTCAGGCTTTCTGAAGAAACTCAGAGACGATTTCAGGCATTTTGAGGGGGAAAAAAGACAATTTAGGATTTTTGAACCATTTCATTGACTCATTTTTTTTTTTTTTTTTTTTTTAAACAATAAAGCTTACAGCACCTGGTATTCCCAGGCGGTCTCCCATCCAAGTACTAACCAGGCCCGACCCTGCTTAGCTTCCGAGATCAGACGAGTTCGGGCGTTCTCAAGGTGGTATGGCCGTAAGCAAAATCTGCTGCCAAAATTGGGCTTTTTGAATGGTTAGAACATTAGGGTAGTAAACCATATAAAGCTTACTAGGTCTCCCATCCAACAATAAAGCTTACAGCACCTGGTATTCCCAGGCGGTCTCCCATCCAAGTACTAACCAGGCCCGACCCTGCTTAGCTTCCGAGATCAGACGAGTTCGGGCGTTCTCAAGGTGGTATGGCCGTAAGCAAAATCTGCTGCCAAAATTGGGCTTTTTGAATGGTTAGAACATTAGGGTAGTAAACCATATAAAGCTTACTAGGTCTCCCATCCAACAATAAAGCTTACAGCACCTGGTATTCCCAGGCGGTCTCCCATCCAAGTACTAACCAGGCCCGACCCTGCTTAGCTTCCGAGATCAGACGAGTTCGGGCGTTCTCAAGGTGGTATGGCCGTAAGCAAAATCTGCTGCCAAAATTGGGCTATTTGAATGGTTAGAACATTAGGGTAGTAAACCATATAAAGCTTACTAGGTCTCCCATCCAACAATAAAGCTTACAGCACCTGGTATTCCCAGGCGGTCTCCCATCCAAGTACTAACCAGGCCCGACCCTGCTTAGCTTCCGAGATCAGACGAGTTCGGGCGTTCTCAAGGTGGTATGGCCGTAAGCGAAATCTGCTGCCAAAATTGGGCTATTTGAAGAAAAAAAAAGAGACTCTTTCAGGCTTTCTGAAGAAACTCAGAGACGATTTCAGGCATTTTGAGGGGGAAAAAAGACAATTTAGGATTTTTGAACTATTTCATTGACTCTTTTTTTTTTTTTTTTTTTTTAAACAATAAAGCTTACAGCACCTGGTATTCCCAGGCGGTCTCCCATCCAAGTACTAACCAGGCCCGACCCTGCTTAGCTTCCGAGATCAGACGAGTTCGGGCGTTCTCAAGGTGGTATGGCCGTAAGCAAAATCTGCTGCCAAAATTGGGCTATTTGAATGGTTAGAACATTAGGGTAGTAAACCATATAAAGCTTACTAGGTCTCCCATCCAACAATAAAGCTTACAGCACCTGGTATTCCCAGGCGGTCTCCCATCCAAGTACTAACCAGGCCCGACCCTGCTTAGCTTCCGAGATCAGACGAGTTCGGGCGTTCTCAAGGTGGTATGGCCGTAAGCAAAATCTGCTGCCAAAATTGGGCTATTTGAATGGTTAGAACATTAGGGTAGTAAACCATATAAAGCTTACTAGGTCTCCCATCCAACAATAAAG
This sequence comes from Pimephales promelas, assembly GCF_988280905.1. NCBI lineage: Eukaryota > Metazoa > Chordata > Actinopteri > Cypriniformes > Leuciscidae > Pimephales > Pimephales promelas. The sequence goes on from NW_028297295.1 coordinate 551,483, forward strand.
CTTACAGCACCTGGTATTCCCAGGCGGTCTCCCATCCAAGTACTAACCAGGCCCGACCCTGCTTAGCTTCCGAGATCAGACGAGTTCGGGCGTTCTCAAGGTGGTATGGCCGTAAGCGAAATCTGCTGCCAAAATTGGGCTATTTGAAGAAAAAAAAAAGAGACTCTTTCAGGCTTTCTGAAGAAACTCAGAGACGATTTCAGGCATTTTGAGGGGGAAAAAAGACAATTTAGGATTTTTGAACCATTTCATTGACTCTTTTTTTTTTTTTTTTTTTTTTTAAACAATAAAGCTTACAGCACCTGGTATTCCCAGGCGGTCTCCCATCCAAGTACTAACCAGGCCCGACCCTGCTTAGCTTCCGAGATCAGACGAGTTCGGGCGTTCTCAAGGTGGTATGGCCGTAAGCAAAATCTGCTGCCAAAATTGGGCTTTTTGAATGGTTAGAACATTAGGGTAGTAAACCATATAAAGCTTACTAGGTGTCCCATCCAACAATAAAGCTTACAGCACCTGGTATTCCCAGGCGGTCTCCCATCCAAGTACTAACCAGGCCCGACCCTGCTTTGCTTCCGAGATCAGACGAGTTCGGGCGTTCTCAAGGTGGTATGGCCGTAAGCAAAATCTGCTGCCAAAATTGGGCTATTTGAATGGTTAGAACATTAGGGTAGTAAACCATATAAAGCTTACTAGGTCTCCCATCCAACAATAAAGCTTACAGCACCTGGTATTCCCAGGCGGTCTCCCATCCAAGTACTAACCAGGCCCGACCCTGCTTAGCTTCCGAGATCAGACGAGTTCGGGCGTTCTCAAGGTGGTATGGCCGTAAGCGAAATCTGCTGCCAAAATTGGGCTATTTGAATGGTTAGAACATTAGGGTAGTAAACCATATAAAGCTTACTAGGTCTCCCATCCAACAATAAAGCTTACAGCACCTGGTATTCCCAGGCGGTCTCCCATCCAAGTACTAACCAGGCCCGACCCTGCTTAGCTTCCGAGATCAGACGAGTTCGGGCGTTCTCAAGGTGGTATGGCCGTAAGCGAAATCTGCTGCCAAAATTGGGCTATTTGAAGAAAAAAAAAGAGACTCTTTCAGGCTTTCTGAAGAAACTCAGAGACGATTTCAGGCATTTTGAGGGGGAAAAAAGACAATTTAGGATTTTTGAACTATTTCATTGACTCTTTTTTTTTTTTTTTTTTTTTAAACAATAAAGCTTACAGCACCTGGTATTCCCAGGCGGTCTCCCATCCAAGTACTAACCAGGCCCGACCCTGCTTAGCTTCCGAGATCAGACGAGTTCGGGCGTTCTCAAGGTGGTATGGCCGTAAGCAAAATCTGCTGCCAAAATTGGGCTATTTGAATGGTTAGAACATTAGGGTAGTAAACCATATAAAGCTTACTAGGTCTCCCATCCAACAATAAAGCTTACAGCACCTGGTATTCCCAGGCGGTCTCCCATCCAAGTACTAACCAGGCCCGACCCTGCTTAGCTTCCGAGATCAGACGAGTTCGGGCGTTCTCAAGGTGGTATGGCCGTAAGCAAAATCTGCTGCCAAAATTGGGCTATTTGAATGGTTAGAACATTAGGGTAGTAAACCATATAAAGCTTACTAGGTCTCCCATCCAACAATAAAGCTTACAGCACCTGGTATTCCCAGGCGGTCTCCCATCCAAGTACTAACCAGGCCCGACCCTGCTTAGCTTCCGAGATCAGACGAGTTCGGGCGTTCTCAAGGTGGTATGGCCGTAAGCAAAATCTGCTGCCAAAATTGGGCTTTTTGAATGGTTAGAACATTAGGGTAGTAAACCATATAAAGCTTACTAGGTCTCCCATCCAACAATAAAGCTTACAGCACCTGGTATTCCCAGGCGGTCTCCCATCCAAGTACTAACCAGGCCCGACCCTGCTTAGCTTCCGAGATCAGACGAGTTCGGGCGTTCTCAAGGTGGTATGGCCGTAAGCAAAATCTGCTGCCAAAATTGGGCTATTTGAATGGTTAGAACATTAGGGTAGTAAACCATATAAAGCTTACTAGGTGTCCCATCCAACAATAAAGCTTACAGCACCTGGTATTCCCAGGCGGTCTCCCATCCAAGTACTAACCAGGCCCGACCCTGCTTTGCTTCCGAGATCAGACGAGTTCGGGCGTTCTCAAGGTGGTATGGCCGTAAGCAAAATCTGCTGCCAAAATTGGGCTATTTGAATGGTTAGAACATTAGGGTAGTAAACCATATAAAGCTTACTAGGTCTCCCATCCAACAATAAAGCTTACAGCACCTGGTATTCCCAGGCGGTCTCCCATCCAAGTACTAACCAGGCCCGACCCTGCTTAGCTTCCGAGATCAGACGAGTTCGGGCGTTCTCAAGGTGGTATGGCCGTAAGCGAAATCTGCTGCCAAAATTGGGCTATTTGAATGGTTAGAACATTAGGGTAGTAAACCATATAAAGCTTACTAGGTCTCCCATCCAACAATAAAGCTTACAGCACCTGGTATTCCCAGGCGGTCTCCCATCCAAGTACTAACCAGGCCCGACCCTGCTTAGCTTCCGAGATCAGACGAGTTCGGGCGTTCTCAAGGTGGTATGGCCGTAAGCGAAATCTGCTGCCAAAATTGGGCTTTTTGAATGGTTAGAACATTAGGGTAGTAAACCATATAAAGCTTACTAGGTCTCCCATCCAACAATAAAGCTTACAGCACCTGGTATTCCCAGGCGGTCTCCCATCCAAGTACTAACCAGGCCCGACCCTGCTTAGCTTCCGAGATCAGACGAGTTCGGGCGTTCTCAAGGTGGTATGGCCGTAAGCAAAATCTGCTGCCAAAATTGGGCTTTTTGAATGGTTAGAACATTAGGGTAGTAAACCATATAAAGCTTACTAGGTCTCCCATCCAACAATAAAGCTTACAGCACCTGGTATTCCCAGGCGGTCTCCCATCCAAGTACTAACCAGGCCCGACCCTGCTTAGCTTCCGAGATCAGACGAGTTCGGGCGTTCTCAAGGTGGTATGGCCGTAAGCAAAATCTGCTGCCAAAATTGGGCTATTTGAATGGTTAGAACATTAGGGTAGTAAACCATATAAAGCTTACTAGGTCTCCCATCCAACAATAAAGCTTACAGCACCTGGTATTCCCAGGCGGTCTCCCATCCAAGTACTAACCAGGCCCGACCCTGCTTAGCTTCCGAGATCAGACGAGTTCGGGCGTTCTCAAGGTGGTATGGCCGTAAGCGAAATCTGCTGCCAAAATTGGGCTATTTGAAGAAAAAAAAAAGAGACTCTTTCAGGCTTTCTGAAGAAACTCAGAGACGATTTCAGGCATTTTGAGGGGGAAAAAAGACAATTTAGGATTTTTGAACCATTTCATTGACTCATTTTTTTTTTTTTTTTTTTTTTAAACAATAAAGCTTACAGCACCTGGTATTCCCAGGCGGTCTCCCATCCAAGTACTAACCAGGCCCGACCCTGCTTAGCTTCCGAGATCAGACGAGTTCGGGCGTTCTCAAGGTGGTATGGCCGTAAGCAAAATCTGCTGCCAAAATTGGGCTTTTTGAATGGTTAGAACATTAGGGTAGTAAACCATATAAAGCTTACTAGGTCTCCCATCCAACAATAAAGCTTACAGCACCTGGTATTCCCAGGCGGTCTCCCATCCAAGTACTAACCAGGCCCGACCCTGCTTAGCTTCCGAGATCAGACGAGTTCGGGCGTTCTCAAGGTGGTATGGCCGTAAGCAAAATCTGCTGCCAAAATTGGGCTTTTTGAATGGTTAGAACATTAGGGTAGTAAACCATATAAAGCTTACTAGGTCTCCCATCCAACAATAAAGCTTACAGCACCTGGTATTCCCAGGCGGTCTCCCATCCAAGTACTAACCAGGCCCGACCCTGCTTAGCTTCCGAGATCAGACGAGTTCGGGCGTTCTCAAGGTGGTATGGCCGTAAGCAAAATCTGCTGCCAAAATTGGGCTATTTGAATGGTTAGAACATTAGGGTAGTAAACCATATAAAGCTTACTAGGTCTCCCATCCAACAATAAAGCTTACAGCACCTGGTATTCCCAGGCGGTCTCCCATCCAAGTACTAACCAGGCCCGACCCTGCTTAGCTTCCGAGATCAGACGAGTTCGGGCGTTCTCAAGGTGGTATGGCCGTAAGCGAAATCTGCTGCCAAAATTGGGCTATTTGAAGAAAAAAAAAGAGACTCTTTCAGGCTTTCTGAAGAAACTCAGAGACGATTTCAGGCATTTTGAGGGGGAAAAAAGACAATTTAGGATTTTTGAACTATTTCATTGACTCTTTTTTTTTTTTTTTTTTTTTAAACAATAAAGCTTACAGCACCTGGTATTCCCAGGCGGTCTCCCATCCAAGTACTAACCAGGCCCGACCCTGCTTAGCTTCCGAGATCAGACGAGTTCGGGCGTTCTCAAGGTGGTATGGCCGTAAGCAAAATCTGCTGCCAAAATTGGGCTTTTTGAATGGTTAGAACATTAGGGTAGTAAACCATATAAAGCTTACTAGGTGTCCCATCCAACAATAAAGCTTACAGCACCTGGTATTCCCAGGCGGTCTCCCATCCAAGTACTAACCAGGCCCGACCCTGCTTAGCTTCCGAGATCAGACGAGTTCGGGCGTTCTCAAGGTGGTATGGCCGTAAGCGAAATCTGCTGCCAAAATTGGGCTTTTTGAATGGTTAGAACATTAGGGTAGTAAACCATATAAAGCTTACTAGGTCTCCCATCCAACAATAAAGCTTACAGCACCTGGTATTCCCAGGCGGTCTCCCATCCAAGTACTAACCAGGCCCGACCCTGCTTAGCTTCCGAGATCAGACGAGTTCGGGCGTTCTCAAGGTGGTATGGCCGTAAGCAAAATCTGCTGCCAAAATTGGGCTTTTTGAATGGTTAGAACATTAGGGTAGTAAACCATATAAAGCTTACTAGGTCTCCCATCCAACAATAAAGCTTACAGCACCTGGTATTCCCAGGCGGTCTCCCATCCAAGTACTAACCAGGCCCGACCCTGCTTAGCTTCCGAGATCAGACGAGTTCGGGCGTTCTCAAGGTGGTATGGCCGTAAGCAAAATCTGCTGCCAAAATTGGGCTATTTGAATGGTTAGAACATTAGGGTAGTAAACCATATAAAGCTTACTAGGTCTCCCATCCAACAATAAAGCTTACAGCACCTGGTATTCCCAGGCGGTCTCCCATCCAAGTACTAACCAGGCCCGACCCTGCTTAGCTTCCGAGATCAGACGAGTTCGGGCGTTCTCAAGGTGGTATGGCCGTAAGCGAAATCTGCTGCCAAAATTGGGCTATTTGAAGAAAAAAAAAAGAGACTCTTTCAGGCTTTCTGAAGAAACTCAGAGACGATTTCAGGCATTTTGAGGGGGAAAAAAGACAATTTAGGATTTTTGAACCATTTCATTGACTCATTTTTTTTTTTTTTTTTTTTTTTAAACAATAAAGCTTACAGCACCTGGTATTCCCAGGCGGTCTCCCATCCAAGTACTAACCAGGCCCGACCCTGCTTAGCTTCCGAGATCAGACGAGTTCGGGCGTTCTCAAGGTGGTATGGCCGTAAGCAAAATCTGCTGCCAAAATTGGGCTTTTTGAATGGTTAGAACATTAGGGTAGTAAACCATATAAAGCTTACTAGGTGTCCCATCCAACAATAAAGCTTACAGCACCTGGTATTCCCAGGCGGTCTCCCATCCAAGTACTAACCAGGCCCGACCCTGCTTTGCTTCCGAGATCAGACGAGTTCGGGCGTTCTCAAGGTGGTATGGCCGTAAGCAAAATCTGCTGCCAAAATTGGGCTATTTGAATGGTTAGAACATTAGGGTAGTAAACCATATAAAGCTTACTAGGTCTCCCATCCAACAATAAAGCTTACAGCACCTGGTATTCCCAGGCGGTCTCCCATCCAAGTACTAACCAGGCCCGACCCTGCTTAGCTTCCGAGATCAGACGAGTTCGGGCGTTCTCAAGGTGGTATGGCCGTAAGCGAAATCTGCTGCCAA
>NW_028297295.1:570000-580000 GCF_988280905.1 Pimephales promelas
CTTTTTGAATGGTTAGAACATTAGGGTAGTAAACCATATAAAGCTTACTAGGTCTCCCATCCAACAATAAAGCTTACAGCACCTGGTATTCCCAGGCGGTCTCCCATCCAAGTACTAACCAGGCCCGACCCTGCTTAGCTTCCGAGATCAGACGAGTTCGGGCGTTCTCAAGGTGGTATGGCCGTAAGCAAAATCTGCTGCCAAAATTGGGCTATTTGAATGGTTAGAACATTAGGGTAGTAAACCATATAAAGCTTACTAGGTCTCCCATCCAACAATAAAGCTTACAGCACCTGGTATTCCCAGGCGGTCTCCCATCCAAGTACTAACCAGGCCCGACCCTGCTTAGCTTCCGAGATCAGACGAGTTCGGGCGTTCTCAAGGTGGTATGGCCGTAAGCGAAATCTGCTGCCAAAATTGGGCTATTTGAAGAAAAAAAAAGAGACTCTTTCAGGCTTTCTGAAGAAACTCAGAGACGATTTCAGGCATTTTGAGGGGGAAAAAAGACAATTTAGGATTTTTGAACTATTTCATTGACTCTTTTTTTTTTTTTTTTTTTTTTAAACAATAAAGCTTACAGCACCTGGTATTCCCAGGCGGTCTCCCATCCAAGTACTAACCAGGCCCGACCCTGCTTAGCTTCCGAGATCAGACGAGTTCGGGCGTTCTCAAGGTGGTATGGCCGTAAGCAAAATCTGCTGCCAAAATTGGGCTATTTGAATGGTTAGAACATTAGGGTAGTAAACCATATAAAGCTTACTAGGTCTCCCATCCAACAATAAAGCTTACAGCACCTGGTATTCCCAGGCGGTCTCCCATCCAAGTACTAACCAGGCCCGACCCTGCTTAGCTTCCGAGATCAGACGAGTTCGGGCGTTCTCAAGGTGGTATGGCCGTAAGCAAAATCTGCTGCCAAAATTGGGCTATTTGAATGGTTAGAACATTAGGGTAGTAAACCATATAAAGCTTACTAGGTCTCCCATCCAACAATAAAGCTTACAGCACCTGGTATTCCCAGGCGGTCTCCCATCCAAGTACTAACCAGGCCCGACCCTGCTTAGCTTCCGAGATCAGACGAGTTCGGGCGTTCTCAAGGTGGTATGGCCGTAAGCGAAATCTGCTGCCAAAATTGGGCTATTTGAAGAAAAAAAAAAGAGACTCTTTCAGGCTTTCTGAAGAAACTCAGAGACGATTTCAGGCATTTTGAGGGGGAAAAAAGACAATTTAGGATTTTTGAACCATTTCATTGACTCTTTTTTTTTTTTTTTTTTTTTTTAAACAATAAAGCTTACAGCACCTGGTATTCCCAGGCGGTCTCCCATCCAAGTACTAACCAGGCCCGACCCTGCTTAGCTTCCGAGATCAGACGAGTTCGGGCGTTCTCAAGGTGGTATGGCCGTAAGCAAAATCTGCTGCCAAAATTGGGCTTTTTGAATGGTTAGAACATTAGGGTAGTAAACCATATAAAGCTTACTAGGTGTCCCATCCAACAATAAAGCTTACAGCACCTGGTATTCCCAGGCGGTCTCCCATCCAAGTACTAACCAGGCCCGACCCTGCTTTGCTTCCGAGATCAGACGAGTTCGGGCGTTCTCAAGGTGGTATGGCCGTAAGCAAAATCTGCTGCCAAAATTGGGCTATTTGAATGGTTAGAACATTAGGGTAGTAAACCATATAAAGCTTACTAGGTCTCCCATCCAACAATAAAGCTTACAGCACCTGGTATTCCCAGGCGGTCTCCCATCCAAGTACTAACCAGGCCCGACCCTGCTTAGCTTCCGAGATCAGACGAGTTCGGGCGTTCTCAAGGTGGTATGGCCGTAAGCGAAATCTGCTGCCAAAATTGGGCTATTTGAATGGTTAGAACATTAGGGTAGTAAACCATATAAAGCTTACTAGGTCTCCCATCCAACAATAAAGCTTACAGCACCTGGTATTCCCAGGCGGTCTCCCATCCAAGTACTAACCAGGCCCGACCCTGCTTAGCTTCCGAGATCAGACGAGTTCGGGCGTTCTCAAGGTGGTATGGCCGTAAGCGAAATCTGCTGCCAAAATTGGGCTTTTTGAATGGTTAGAACATTAGGGTAGTAAACCATATAAAGCTTACTAGGTCTCCCATCCAACAATAAAGCTTACAGCACCTGGTATTCCCAGGCGGTCTCCCATCCAAGTACTAACCAGGCCCGACCCTGCTTAGCTTCCGAGATCAGACGAGTTCGGGCGTTCTCAAGGTGGTATGGCCGTAAGCAAAATCTGCTGCCAAAATTGGGCTTTTTGAATGGTTAGAACATTAGGGTAGTAAACCATATAAAGCTTACTAGGTCTCCCATCCAACAATAAAGCTTACAGCACCTGGTATTCCCAGGCGGTCTCCCATCCAAGTACTAACCAGGCCCGACCCTGCTTAGCTTCCGAGATCAGACGAGTTCGGGCGTTCTCAAGGTGGTATGGCCGTAAGCAAAATCTGCTGCCAAAATTGGGCTATTTGAATGGTTAGAACATTAGGGTAGTAAACCATATAAAGCTTACTAGGTCTCCCATCCAACAATAAAGCTTACAGCACCTGGTATTCCCAGGCGGTCTCCCATCCAAGTACTAACCAGGCCCGACCCTGCTTAGCTTCCGAGATCAGACGAGTTCGGGCGTTCTCAAGGTGGTATGGCCGTAAGCGAAATCTGCTGCCAAAATTGGGCTATTTGAAGAAAAAAAAAAGAGACTCTTTCAGGCTTTCTGAAGAAACTCAGAGACGATTTCAGGCATTTTGAGGGGGAAAAAAGACAATTTAGGATTTTTGAACCATTTCATTGACTCTTATTTTTTTTTTTTTTTTTTTAAACAATAAAGCTTACAGCACCTGGTATTCCCAGGCGGTCTCCCATCCAAGTACTAACCAGGCCCGACCCTGCTTAGCTTCCGAGATCAGACGAGTTCGGGCGTTCTCAAGGTGGTATGGCCGTAAGCAAAATCTGCTGCCAAAATTGGGCTATTTGAATGGTTAGAACATTAGGGTAGTAAACCATATAAAGCTTACTAGGTCTCCCATCCAACAATAAAGCTTACAGCACCTGGTATTCCCAGGCGGTCTCCCATCCAAGTACTAACCAGGCCCGACCCTGCTTAGCTTCCGAGATCAGACGAGTTCGGGCGTTCTCAAGGTGGTATGGCCGTAAGCAAAATCTGCTGCCAAAATTGGGCTATTTGAATGGTTAGAACATTAGGGTAGTAAACCATATAAAGCTTACTAGGTCTCCCATCCAACAATAAAGCTTACAGCACCTGGTATTCCCAGGCGGTCTCCCATCCAAGTACTAACCAGGCCCGACCCTGCTTAGCTTCCGAGATCAGACGAGTTCGGGCGTTCTCAAGGTGGTATGGCCGTAAGCAAAATCTGCTGCCAAAATTGGGCTTTTTGAATGGTTAGAACATTAGGGTAGTAAACCATATAAAGCTTACTAGGTCTCCCATCCAACAATAAAGCTTACAGCACCTGGTATTCCCAGGCGGTCTCCCATCCAAGTACTAACCAGGCCCGACCCTGCTTAGCTTCCGAGATCAGACGAGTTCGGGCGTTCTCAAGGTGGTATGGCCGTAAGCAAAATCTGCTGCCAAAATTGGGCTATTTGAATGGTTAGAACATTAGGGTAGTAAACCATATAAAGCTTACTAGGTGTCCCATCCAACAATAAAGCTTACAGCACCTGGTATTCCCAGGCGGTCTCCCATCCAAGTACTAACCAGGCCCGACCCTGCTTTGCTTCCGAGATCAGACGAGTTCGGGCGTTCTCAAGGTGGTATGGCCGTAAGCAAAATCTGCTGCCAAAATTGGGCTATTTGAATGGTTAGAACATTAGGGTAGTAAACCATATAAAGCTTACTAGGTCTCCCATCCAACAATAAAGCTTACAGCACCTGGTATTCCCAGGCGGTCTCCCATCCAAGTACTAACCAGGCCCGACCCTGCTTAGCTTCCGAGATCAGACGAGTTCGGGCGTTCTCAAGGTGGTATGGCCGTAAGCGAAATCTGCTGCCAAAATTGGGCTATTTGAATGGTTAGAACATTAGGGTAGTAAACCATATAAAGCTTACTAGGTCTCCCATCCAACAATAAAGCTTACAGCACCTGGTATTCCCAGGCGGTCTCCCATCCAAGTACTAACCAGGCCCGACCCTGCTTAGCTTCCGAGATCAGACGAGTTCGGGCGTTCTCAAGGTGGTATGGCCGTAAGCGAAATCTGCTGCCAAAATTGGGCTTTTTGAATGGTTAGAACATTAGGGTAGTAAACCATATAAAGCTTACTAGGTCTCCCATCCAACAATAAAGCTTACAGCACCTGGTATTCCCAGGCGGTCTCCCATCCAAGTACTAACCAGGCCCGACCCTGCTTAGCTTCCGAGATCAGACGAGTTCGGGCGTTCTCAAGGTGGTATGGCCGTAAGCAAAATCTGCTGCCAAAATTGGGCTTTTTGAATGGTTAGAACATTAGGGTAGTAAACCATATAAAGCTTACTAGGTCTCCCATCCAACAATAAAGCTTACAGCACCTGGTATTCCCAGGCGGTCTCCCATCCAAGTACTAACCAGGCCCGACCCTGCTTAGCTTCCGAGATCAGACGAGTTCGGGCGTTCTCAAGGTGGTATGGCCGTAAGCAAAATCTGCTGCCAAAATTGGGCTATTTGAATGGTTAGAACATTAGGGTAGTAAACCATATAAAGCTTACTAGGTCTCCCATCCAACAATAAAGCTTACAGCACCTGGTATTCCCAGGCGGTCTCCCATCCAAGTACTAACCAGGCCCGACCCTGCTTAGCTTCCGAGATCAGACGAGTTCGGGCGTTCTCAAGGTGGTATGGCCGTAAGCGAAATCTGCTGCCAAAATTGGGCTATTTGAAGAAAAAAAAAAGAGACTCTTTCAGGCTTTCTGAAGAAACTCAGAGACGATTTCAGGCATTTTGAGGGGGAAAAAAGACAATTTAGGATTTTTGAACCATTTCATTGACTCTTATTTTTTTTTTTTTTTTTTTAAACAATAAAGCTTACAGCACCTGGTATTCCCAGGCGGTCTCCCATCCAAGTACTAACCAGGCCCGACCCTGCTTAGCTTCCGAGATCAGACGAGTTCGGGCGTTCTCAAGGTGGTATGGCCGTAAGCAAAATCTGCTGCCAAAATTGGGCTTTTTGAATGGTTAGAACATTAGGGTAGTAAACCATATAAAGCTTACTAGGTCTCCCATCCAACAATAAAGCTTACAGCACCTGGTATTCCCAGGCGGTCTCCCATCCAAGTACTAACCAGGCCCGACCCTGCTTAGCTTCCGAGATCAGACGAGTTCGGGCGTTCTCAAGGTGGTATGGCCGTAAGCAAAATCTGCTGCCAAAATTGGGCTTTTTGAATGGTTAGAACATTAGGGTAGTAAACCATATAAAGCTTACTAGGTCTCCCATCCAACAATAAAGCTTACAGCACCTGGTATTCCCAGGCGGTCTCCCATCCAAGTACTAACCAGGCCCGACCCTGCTTAGCTTCCGAGATCAGACGAGTTCGGGCGTTCTCAAGGTGGTATGGCCGTAAGCAAAATCTGCTGCCAAAATTGGGCTATTTGAATGGTTAGAACATTAGGGTAGTAAACCATATAAAGCTTACTAGGTCTCCCATCCAACAATAAAGCTTACAGCACCTGGTATTCCCAGGCGGTCTCCCATCCAAGTACTAACCAGGCCCGACCCTGCTTAGCTTCCGAGATCAGACGAGTTCGGGCGTTCTCAAGGTGGTATGGCCGTAAGCGAAATCTGCTGCCAAAATTGGGCTATTTGAAGAAAAAAAAAGAGACTCTTTCAGGCTTTCTGAAGAAACTCAGAGACGATTTCAGGCATTTTGAGGGGGAAAAAAGACAATTTAGGATTTTTGAACTATTTCATTGACTCTTTTTTTTTTTTTTTTTTTTTTAAACAATAAAGCTTACAGCACCTGGTATTCCCAGGCGGTCTCCCATCCAAGTACTAACCAGGCCCGACCCTGCTTAGCTTCCGAGATCAGACGAGTTCGGGCGTTCTCAAGGTGGTATGGCCGTAAGCAAAATCTGCTGCCAAAATTGGGCTATTTGAATGGTTAGAACATTAGGGTAGTAAACCATATAAAGCTTACTAGGTCTCCCATCCAACAATAAAGCTTACAGCACCTGGTATTCCCAGGCGGTCTCCCATCCAAGTACTAACCAGGCCCGACCCTGCTTAGCTTCCGAGATCAGACGAGTTCGGGCGTTCTCAAGGTGGTATGGCCGTAAGCAAAATCTGCTGCCAAAATTGGGCTATTTGAATGGTTAGAACATTAGGGTAGTAAACCATATAAAGCTTACTAGGTCTCCCATCCAACAATAAAGCTTACAGCACCTGGTATTCCCAGGCGGTCTCCCATCCAAGTACTAACCAGGCCCGACCCTGCTTAGCTTCCGAGATCAGACGAGTTCGGGCGTTCTCAAGGTGGTATGGCCGTAAGCGAAATCTGCTGCCAAAATTGGGCTATTTGAAGAAAAAAAAAAGAGACTCTTTCAGGCTTTCTGAAGAAACTCAGAGACGATTTCAGGCATTTTGAGGGGGAAAAAAGACAATTTAGGATTTTTGAACCATTTCATTGACTCTTTTTTTTTTTTTTTTTTTTTTTAAACAATAAAGCTTACAGCACCTGGTATTCCCAGGCGGTCTCCCATCCAAGTACTAACCAGGCCCGACCCTGCTTAGCTTCCGAGATCAGACGAGTTCGGGCGTTCTCAAGGTGGTATGGCCGTAAGCAAAATCTGCTGCCAAAATTGGGCTTTTTGAATGGTTAGAACATTAGGGTAGTAAACCATATAAAGCTTACTAGGTGTCCCATCCAACAATAAAGCTTACAGCACCTGGTATTCCCAGGCGGTCTCCCATCCAAGTACTAACCAGGCCCGACCCTGCTTTGCTTCCGAGATCAGACGAGTTCGGGCGTTCTCAAGGTGGTATGGCCGTAAGCAAAATCTGCTGCCAAAATTGGGCTATTTGAATGGTTAGAACATTAGGGTAGTAAACCATATAAAGCTTACTAGGTCTCCCATCCAACAATAAAGCTTACAGCACCTGGTATTCCCAGGCGGTCTCCCATCCAAGTACTAACCAGGCCCGACCCTGCTTAGCTTCCGAGATCAGACGAGTTCGGGCGTTCTCAAGGTGGTATGGCCGTAAGCGAAATCTGCTGCCAAAATTGGGCTATTTGAATGGTTAGAACATTAGGGTAGTAAACCATATAAAGCTTACTAGGTCTCCCATCCAACAATAAAGCTTACAGCACCTGGTATTCCCAGGCGGTCTCCCATCCAAGTACTAACCAGGCCCGACCCTGCTTAGCTTCCGAGATCAGACGAGTTCGGGCGTTCTCAAGGTGGTATGGCCGTAAGCGAAATCTGCTGCCAAAATTGGGCTTTTTGAATGGTTAGAACATTAGGGTAGTAAACCATATAAAGCTTACTAGGTCTCCCATCCAACAATAAAGCTTACAGCACCTGGTATTCCCAGGCGGTCTCCCATCCAAGTACTAACCAGGCCCGACCCTGCTTAGCTTCCGAGATCAGACGAGTTCGGGCGTTCTCAAGGTGGTATGGCCGTAAGCAAAATCTGCTGCCAAAATTGGGCTTTTTGAATGGTTAGAACATTAGGGTAGTAAACCATATAAAGCTTACTAGGTCTCCCATCCAACAATAAAGCTTACAGCACCTGGTATTCCCAGGCGGTCTCCCATCCAAGTACTAACCAGGCCCGACCCTGCTTAGCTTCCGAGATCAGACGAGTTCGGGCGTTCTCAAGGTGGTATGGCCGTAAGCAAAATCTGCTGCCAAAATTGGGCTATTTGAATGGTTAGAACATTAGGGTAGTAAACCATATAAAGCTTACTAGGTCTCCCATCCAACAATAAAGCTTACAGCACCTGGTATTCCCAGGCGGTCTCCCATCCAAGTACTAACCAGGCCCGACCCTGCTTAGCTTCCGAGATCAGACGAGTTCGGGCGTTCTCAAGGTGGTATGGCCGTAAGCGAAATCTGCTGCCAAAATTGGGCTATTTGAAGAAAAAAAAAAGAGACTCTTTCAGGCTTTCTGAAGAAACTCAGAGACGATTTCAGGCATTTTGAGGGGGAAAAAAGACAATTTAGGATTTTTGAACCATTTCATTGACTCTTATTTTTTTTTTTTTTTTTTTAAACAATAAAGCTTACAGCACCTGGTATTCCCAGGCGGTCTCCCATCCAAGTACTAACCAGGCCCGACCCTGCTTAGCTTCCGAGATCAGACGAGTTCGGGCGTTCTCAAGGTGGTATGGCCGTAAGCAAAATCTGCTGCCAAAATTGGGCTTTTTGAATGGTTAGAACATTAGGGTAGTAAACCATATAAAGCTTACTAGGTCTCCCATCCAACAATAAAGCTTACAGCACCTGGTATTCCCAGGCGGTCTCCCATCCAAGTACTAACCAGGCCCGACCCTGCTTAGCTTCCGAGATCAGACGAGTTCGGGCGTTCTCAAGGTGGTATGGCCGTAAGCAAAATCTGCTGCCAAAATTGGGCTATTTGAATGGTTAGAACATTAGGGTAGTAAACCATATAAAGCTTACTAGGTCTCCCATCCAACAATAAAGCTTACAGCACCTGGTATTCCCAGGCGGTCTCCCATCCAAGTACTAACCAGGCCCGACCCTGCTTAGCTTCCGAGATCAGACGAGTTCGGGCGTTCTCAAGGTGGTATGGCCGTAAGCAAAATCTGCTGCCAAAATTGGGCTTTTTGAATGGTTAGAACATTAGGGTAGTAAACCATATAAAGCTTACTAGGTCTCCCATCCAACAATAAAGCTTACAGCACCTGGTATTCCCAGGCGGTCTCCCATCCAAGTACTAACCAGGCCCGACCCTGCTTAGCTTCCGAGATCAGACGAGTTCGGGCGTTCTCAAGGTGGTATGGCCGTAAGCAAAATCTGCTGCCAAAATTGGGCTATTTGAATGGTTAGAACATTAGGGTAGTAAACCATATAAAGCTTACTAGGTGTCCCATCCAACAATAAAGCTTACAGCACCTGGTATTCCCAGGCGGTCTCCCATCCAAGTACTAACCAGGCCCGACCCTGCTTTGCTTCCGAGATCAGACGAGTTCGGGCGTTCTCAAGGTGGTATGGCCGTAAGCAAAATCTGCTGCCAAAATTGGGCTATTTGAATGGTTAGAACATTAGGGTAGTAAACCATATAAAGCTTACTAGGTCTCCCATCCAACAATAAAGCTTACAGCACCTGGTATTCCCAGGCGGTCTCCCATCCAAGTACTAACCAGGCCCGACCCTGCTTAGCTTCCGAGATCAGACGAGTTCGGGCGTTCTCAAGGTGGTATGGCCGTAAGCGAAATCTGCTGCCAAAATTGGGCTATTTGAATGGTTAGAACATTAGGGTAGTAAACCATATAAAGCTTACTAGGTCTCCCATCCAACAATAAAGCTTACAGCACCTGGTATTCCCAGGCGGTCTCCCATCCAAGTACTAACCAGGCCCGACCCTGCTTAGCTTCCGAGATCAGACGAGTTCGGGCGTTCTCAAGGTGGTATGGCCGTAAGCGAAATCTGCTGCCAAAATTGGGCTTTTTGAATGGTTAGAACATTAGGGTAGTAAACCATATAAAGCTTACTAGGTCTCCCATCCAACAATAAAGCTTACAGCACCTGGTATTCCCAGGCGGTCTCCCATCCAAGTACTAACCAGGCCCGACCCTGCTTAGCTTCCGAGATCAGACGAGTTCGGGCGTTCTCAAGGTGGTATGGCCGTAAGCAAAATCTGCTGCCAAAATTGGGCTTTTTGAATGGTTAGAACATTAGGGTAGTAAACCATATAAAGCTTACTAGGTCTCCCATCCAACAATAAAGCTTACAGCACCTGGTATTCCCAGGCGGTCTCCCATCCAAGTACTAACCAGGCCCGACCCTGCTTAGCTTCCGAGATCAGACGAG
>NW_028297295.1:585000-587500 GCF_988280905.1 Pimephales promelas
GTACTAACCAGGCCCGACCCTGCTTTGCTTCCGAGATCAGACGAGTTCGGGCGTTCTCAAGGTGGTATGGCCGTAAGCAAAATCTGCTGCCAAAATTGGGCTATTTGAATGGTTAGAACATTAGGGTAGTAAACCATATAAAGCTTACTAGGTCTCCCATCCAACAATAAAGCTTACAGCACCTGGTATTCCCAGGCGGTCTCCCATCCAAGTACTAACCAGGCCCGACCCTGCTTAGCTTTCGAGATCAGACGAGTTCGGGCGTTCTCAAGGTGGTATGGCCGTAAGCGAAATCTGCTGCCAAAATTGGGCTATTTGAATGGTTAGAACATTAGGGTAGTAAACCATATAAAGCTTACTAGGTCTCCCATCCAACAATAAAGCTTACAGCACCTGGTATTCCCAGGCGGTCTCCCATCCAAGTACTAACCAGGCCCGACCCTGCTTAGCTTCCGAGATCAGACGAGTTCGGGCGTTCTCAAGGTGGTATGGCCGTAAGCGAAATCTGCTGCCAAAATTGGGCTTTTTGAATGGTTAGAACATTAGGGTAGTAAACCATATAAAGCTTACTAGGTCTCCCATCCAACAATAAAGCTTACAGCACCTGGTATTCCCAGGCGGTCTCCCATCCAAGTACTAACCAGGCCCGACCCTGCTTAGCTTCCGAGATCAGACGAGTTCGGGCGTTCTCAAGGTGGTATGGCCGTAAGCAAAATCTGCTGCCAAAATTGGGCTTTTTGAATGGTTAGAACATTAGGGTAGTAAACCATATAAAGCTTACTAGGTCTCCCATCCAACAATAAAGCTTACAGCACCTGGTATTCCCAGGCGGTCTCCCATCCAAGTACTAACCAGGCCCGACCCTGCTTAGCTTCCGAGATCAGACGAGTTCGGGCGTTCTCAAGGTGGTATGGCCGTAAGCAAAATCTGCTGCCAAAATTGGGCTATTTGAATGGTTAGAACATTAGGGTAGTAAACCATATAAAGCTTACTAGGTCTCCCATCCAACAATAAAGCTTACAGCACCTGGTATTCCCAGGCGGTCTCCCATCCAAGTACTAACCAGGCCCGACCCTGCTTAGCTTCCGAGATCAGACGAGTTCGGGCGTTCTCAAGGTGGTATGGCCGTAAGCGAAATCTGCTGCCAAAATTGGGCTATTTGAATGGTTAGAACATTAGGGTAGTAAACCATATAAAGCTTACTAGGTCTCCCATCCAACAATAAAGCTTACAGCACCTGGTATTCCCAGGCGGTCTCCCATCCAAGTACTAACCAGGCCCGACCCTGCTTAGCTTCCGAGATCAGACGAGTTCGGGCGTTCTCAAGGTGGTATGGCCGTAAGCGAAATCTGCTGCCAAAATTGGGCTTTTTGAATGGTTAGAACATTAGGGTAGTAAACCATATAAAGCTTACTAGGTCTCCCATCCAACAATAAAGCTTACAGCACCTGGTATTCCCAGGCGGTCTCCCATCCAAGTACTAACCAGGCCCGACCCTGCTTAGCTTCCGAGATCAGACGAGTTCGGGCGTTCTCAAGGTGGTATGGCCGTAAGCAAAATCTGCTGCCAAAATTGGGCTTTTTGAATGGTTAGAACATTAGGGTAGTAAACCATATAAAGCTTACTAGGTCTCCCATCCAACAATAAAGCTTACAGCACCTGGTATTCCCAGGCGGTCTCCCATCCAAGTACTAACCAGGCCCGACCCTGCTTAGCTTCCGAGATCAGACGAGTTCGGGCGTTCTCAAGGTGGTATGGCCGTAAGCAAAATCTGCTGCCAAAATTGGGCTATTTGAATGGTTAGAACATTAGGGTAGTAAACCATATAAAGCTTACTAGGTCTCCCATCCAACAATAAAGCTTACAGCACCTGGTATTCCCAGGCGGTCTCCCATCCAAGTACTAACCAGGCCCGACCCTGCTTAGCTTCCGAGATCAGACGAGTTCGGGCGTTCTCAAGGTGGTATGGCCGTAAGCGAAATCTGCTGCCAAAATTGGGCTATTTGAAGAAAAAAAAAAGAGACTCTTTCAGGCTTTCTGAAGAAACTCAGAGACGATTTCAGGCATTTTGAGGGGGAAAAAAGACAATTTAGGATTTTTGAACCATTTCATTGACTCTTATTTTTTTTTTTTTTTTTTTAAACAATAAAGCTTACAGCACCTGGTATTCCCAGGCGGTCTCCCATCCAAGTACTAACCAGGCCCGACCCTGCTTAGCTTCCGAGATCAGACGAGTTCGGGCGTTCTCAAGGTGGTATGGCCGTAAGCAAAATCTGCTGCCAAAATTGGGCTATTTGAATGGTTAGAACATTAGGGTAGTAAACCATATAAAGCTTACTAGGTCTCCCATCCAACAATAAAGCTTACAGCACCTGGTATTCCCAGGCGGTCTCCCATCCAAGTACTAACCAGGCCCGACCCTGCTTAGCTTCCGAGATCAGACGAGTTCGGGCGTTCTCAAGGTGGTATGGCCGTAAGCAAAATCTGCTGCCAAAATTGG
>NW_028297295.1:592500-602500 GCF_988280905.1 Pimephales promelas
TAACCAGGCCCGACCCTGCTTAGCTTCCGAGATCAGACGAGTTCGGGCGTTCTCAAGGTGGTATGGCCGTAAGCAAAATCTGCTGCCAAAATTGGGCTTTTTGAATGGTTAGAACATTAGGGTAGTAAACCATATAAAGCTTACTAGGTCTCCCATCCAACAATAAAGCTTACAGCACCTGGTATTCCCAGGCGGTCTCCCATCCAAGTACTAACCAGGCCCGACCCTGCTTAGCTTCCGAGATCAGACGAGTTCGGGCGTTCTCAAGGTGGTATGGCCGTAAGCAAAATCTGCTGCCAAAATTGGGCTATTTGAATGGTTAGAACATTAGGGTAGTAAACCATATAAAGCTTACTAGGTCTCCCATCCAACAATAAAGCTTACAGCACCTGGTATTCCCAGGCGGTCTCCCATCCAAGTACTAACCAGGCCCGACCCTGCTTAGCTTCCGAGATCAGACGAGTTCGGGCGTTCTCAAGGTGGTATGGCCGTAAGCAAAATCTGCTGCCAAAATTGGGCTATTTGAATGGTTAGAACATTAGGGTAGTAAACCATATAAAGCTTACTAGGTCTCCCATCCAACAATAAAGCTTACAGCACCTGGTATTCCCAGGCGGTCTCCCATCCAAGTACTAACCAGGCCCGACCCTGCTTAGCTTCCGAGATCAGACGAGTTCGGGCGTTCTCAAGGTGGTATGGCCGTAAGCAAAATCTGCTGCCAAAATTGGGCTTTTTGAATGGTTAGAACATTAGGGTAGTAAACCATATAAAGCTTACTAGGTGTCCCATCCAACAATAAAGCTTACAGCACCTGGTATTCCCAGGCGGTCTCCCATCCAAGTACTAACCAGGCCCGACCCTGCTTTGCTTCCGAGATCAGACGAGTTCGGGCGTTCTCAAGGTGGTATGGCCGTAAGCAAAATCTGCTGCCAAAATTGGGCTATTTGAATGGTTAGAACATTAGGGTAGTAAACCATATAAAGCTTACTAGGTCTCCCATCCAACAATAAAGCTTACAGCACCTGGTATTCCCAGGCGGTCTCCCATCCAAGTACTAACCAGGCCCGACCCTGCTTAGCTTCCGAGATCAGACGAGTTCGGGCGTTCTCAAGGTGGTATGGCCGTAAGCGAAATCTGCTGCCAAAATTGGGCTATTTGAATGGTTAGAACATTAGGGTAGTAAACCATATAAAGCTTACTAGGTCTCCCATCCAACAATAAAGCTTACAGCACCTGGTATTCCCAGGCGGTCTCCCATCCAAGTACTAACCAGGCCCGACCCTGCTTAGCTTCCGAGATCAGACGAGTTCGGGCGTTCTCAAGGTGGTATGGCTGTAAGCGAAATCTGCTGCCAAAATTGGGCTATTTGAAGAAAAAAAAAGAGACTCTTTCAGGCTTTCTGAAGAAACTCAGAGACGATTTCAGGCATTTTGAGGGGGAAAAAAGACAATTTAGGATTTTTGAACTATTTCATTGACTCTTTTTTTTTTTTTTTTTTTTTTAAACAATAAAGCTTACAGCACCTGGTATTCCCAGGCGGTCTCCCATCCAAGTACTAACCAGGCCCGACCCTGCTTAGCTTCCGAGATCAGACGAGTTCGGGCGTTCTCAAGGTGGTATGGCCGTAAGCAAAATCTGCTGCCAAAATTGGGCTATTTGAATGGTTAGAACATTAGGGTAGTAAACCATATAAAGCTTACTAGGTCTCCCATCCAACAATAAAGCTTACAGCACCTGGTATTCCCAGGCGGTCTCCCATCCAAGTACTAACCAGGCCCGACCCTGCTTAGCTTCCGAGATCAGACGAGTTCGGGCGTTCTCAAGGTGGTATGGCCGTAAGCAAAATCTGCTGCCAAAATTGGGCTATTTGAATGGTTAGAACATTAGGGTAGTAAACCATATAAAGCTTACTAGGTCTCCCATCCAACAATAAAGCTTACAGCACCTGGTATTCCCAGGCGGTCTCCCATCCAAGTACTAACCAGGCCCGACCCTGCTTAGCTTCCGAGATCAGACGAGTTCGGGCGTTCTCAAGGTGGTATGGCCGTAAGCAAAATCTGCTGCCAAAATTGGGCTTTTTGAATGGTTAGAACATTAGGGTAGTAAACCATATAAAGCTTACTAGGTCTCCCATCCAACAATAAAGCTTACAGCACCTGGTATTCCCAGGCGGTCTCCCATCCAAGTACTAACCAGGCCCGACCCTGCTTAGCTTCCGAGATCAGACGAGTTCGGGCGTTCTCAAGGTGGTATGGCCGTAAGCAAAATCTGCTGCCAAAATTGGGCTATTTGAATGGTTAGAACATTAGGGTAGTAAACCATATAAAGCTTACTAGGTGTCCCATCCAACAATAAAGCTTACAGCACCTGGTATTCCCAGGCGGTCTCCCATCCAAGTACTAACCAGGCCCGACCCTGCTTTGCTTCCGAGATCAGACGAGTTCGGGCGTTCTCAAGGTGGTATGGCCGTAAGCAAAATCTGCTGCCAAAATTGGGCTATTTGAATGGTTAGAACATTAGGGTAGTAAACCATATAAAGCTTACTAGGTCTCCCATCCAACAATAAAGCTTACAGCACCTGGTATTCCCAGGCGGTCTCCCATCCAAGTACTAACCAGGCCCGACCCTGCTTAGCTTCCGAGATCAGACGAGTTCGGGCGTTCTCAAGGTGGTATGGCCGTAAGCGAAATCTGCTGCCAAAATTGGGCTATTTGAATGGTTAGAACATTAGGGTAGTAAACCATATAAAGCTTACTAGGTCTCCCATCCAACAATAAAGCTTACAGCACCTGGTATTCCCAGGCGGTCTCCCATCCAAGTACTAACCAGGCCCGACCCTGCTTAGCTTCCGAGATCAGACGAGTTCGGGCGTTCTCAAGGTGGTATGGCCGTAAGCGAAATCTGCTGCCAAAATTGGGCTTTTTGAATGGTTAGAACATTAGGGTAGTAAACCATATAAAGCTTACTAGGTCTCCCATCCAACAATAAAGCTTACAGCACCTGGTATTCCCAGGCGGTCTCCCATCCAAGTACTAACCAGGCCCGACCCTGCTTAGCTTCCGAGATCAGACGAGTTCGGGCGTTCTCAAGGTGGTATGGCCGTAAGCAAAATCTGCTGCCAAAATTGGGCTTTTTGAATGGTTAGAACATTAGGGTAGTAAACCATATAAAGCTTACTAGGTCTCCCATCCAACAATAAAGCTTACAGCACCTGGTATTCCCAGGCGGTCTCCCATCCAAGTACTAACCAGGCCCGACCCTGCTTAGCTTCCGAGATCAGACGAGTTCGGGCGTTCTCAAGGTGGTATGGCCGTAAGCAAAATCTGCTGCCAAAATTGGGCTATTTGAATGGTTAGAACATTAGGGTAGTAAACCATATAAAGCTTACTAGGTCTCCCATCCAACAATAAAGCTTACAGCACCTGGTATTCCCAGGCGGTCTCCCATCCAAGTACTAACCAGGCCCGACCCTGCTTAGCTTCCGAGATCAGACGAGTTCGGGCGTTCTCAAGGTGGTATGGCCGTAAGCAAAATCTGCTGCCAAAATTGGGCTTTTTGAATGGTTAGAACATTAGGGTAGTAAACCATATAAAGCTTACTAGGTCTCCCATCCAACAATAAAGCTTACAGCACCTGGTATTCCCAGGCGGTCTCCCATCCAAGTACTAACCAGGCCCGACCCTGCTTAGCTTCCGAGATCAGACGAGTTCGGGCGTTCTCAAGGTGGTATGGCCGTAAGCAAAATCTGCTGCCAAAATTGGGCTATTTGAATGGTTAGAACATTAGGGTAGTAAACCATATAAAGCTTACTAGGTGTCCCATCCAACAATAAAGCTTACAGCACCTGGTATTCCCAGGCGGTCTCCCATCCAAGTACTAACCAGGCCCGACCCTGCTTTGCTTCCGAGATCAGACGAGTTCGGGCGTTCTCAAGGTGGTATGGCCGTAAGCAAAATCTGCTGCCAAAATTGGGCTATTTGAATGGTTAGAACATTAGGGTAGTAAACCATATAAAGCTTACTAGGTCTCCCATCCAACAATAAAGCTTACAGCACCTGGTATTCCCAGGCGGTCTCCCATCCAAGTACTAACCAGGCCCGACCCTGCTTAGCTTCCGAGATCAGACGAGTTCGGGCGTTCTCAAGGTGGTATGGCCGTAAGCGAAATCTGCTGCCAAAATTGGGCTATTTGAATGGTTAGAACATTAGGGTAGTAAACCATATAAAGCTTACTAGGTCTCCCATCCAACAATAAAGCTTACAGCACCTGGTATTCCCAGGCGGTCTCCCATCCAAGTACTAACCAGGCCCGACCCTGCTTAGCTTCCGAGATCAGACGAGTTCGGGCGTTCTCAAGGTGGTATGGCCGTAAGCGAAATCTGCTGCCAAAATTGGGCTTTTTGAATGGTTAGAACATTAGGGTAGTAAACCATATAAAGCTTACTAGGTCTCCCATCCAACAATAAAGCTTACAGCACCTGGTATTCCCAGGCGGTCTCCCATCCAAGTACTAACCAGGCCCGACCCTGCTTAGCTTCCGAGATCAGACGAGTTCGGGCGTTCTCAAGGTGGTATGGCCGTAAGCAAAATCTGCTGCCAAAATTGGGCTTTTTGAATGGTTAGAACATTAGGGTAGTAAACCATATAAAGCTTACTAGGTCTCCCATCCAACAATAAAGCTTACAGCACCTGGTATTCCCAGGCGGTCTCCCATCCAAGTACTAACCAGGCCCGACCCTGCTTAGCTTCCGAGATCAGACGAGTTCGGGCGTTCTCAAGGTGGTATGGCCGTAAGCAAAATCTGCTGCCAAAATTGGGCTATTTGAATGGTTAGAACATTAGGGTAGTAAACCATATAAAGCTTACTAGGTCTCCCATCCAACAATAAAGCTTACAGCACCTGGTATTCCCAGGCGGTCTCCCATCCAAGTACTAACCAGGCCCGACCCTGCTTAGCTTCCGAGATCAGACGAGTTCGGGCGTTCTCAAGGTGGTATGGCCGTAAGCGAAATCTGCTGCCAAAATTGGGCTATTTGAAGAAAAAAAAAAGAGACTCTTTCAGGCTTTCTGAAGAAACTCAGAGACGATTTCAGGCATTTTGAGGGGGAAAAAAGACAATTTAGGATTTTTGAACCATTTCATTGACTCATTTTTTTTTTTTTTTTTTTTTTAAACAATAAAGCTTACAGCACCTGGTATTCCCAGGCGGTCTCCCATCCAAGTACTAACCAGGCCCGACCCTGCTTAGCTTCCGAGATCAGACGAGTTCGGGCGTTCTCAAGGTGGTATGGCCGTAAGCAAAATCTGCTGCCAAAATTGGGCTTTTTGAATGGTTAGAACATTAGGGTAGTAAACCATATAAAGCTTACTAGGTCTCCCATCCAACAATAAAGCTTACAGCACCTGGTATTCCCAGGCGGTCTCCCATCCAAGTACTAACCAGGCCCGACCCTGCTTAGCTTCCGAGATCAGACGAGTTCGGGCGTTCTCAAGGTGGTATGGCCGTAAGCAAAATCTGCTGCCAAAATTGGGCTTTTTGAATGGTTAGAACATTAGGGTAGTAAACCATATAAAGCTTACTAGGTCTCCCATCCAACAATAAAGCTTACAGCACCTGGTATTCCCAGGCGGTCTCCCATCCAAGTACTAACCAGGCCCGACCCTGCTTAGCTTCCGAGATCAGACGAGTTCGGGCGTTCTCAAGGTGGTATGGCCGTAAGCAAAATCTGCTGCCAAAATTGGGCTATTTGAATGGTTAGAACATTAGGGTAGTAAACCATATAAAGCTTACTAGGTCTCCCATCCAACAATAAAGCTTACAGCACCTGGTATTCCCAGGCGGTCTCCCATCCAAGTACTAACCAGGCCCGACCCTGCTTAGCTTCCGAGATCAGACGAGTTCGGGCGTTCTCAAGGTGGTATGGCCGTAAGCGAAATCTGCTGCCAAAATTGGGCTATTTGAAGAAAAAAAAAGAGACTCTTTCAGGCTTTCTGAAGAAACTCAGAGACGATTTCAGGCATTTTGAGGGGGAAAAAAGACAATTTAGGATTTTTGAACTATTTCATTGACTCTTTTTTTTTTTTTTTTTTTTTAAACAATAAAGCTTACAGCACCTGGTATTCCCAGGCGGTCTCCCATCCAAGTACTAACCAGGCCCGACCCTGCTTAGCTTCCGAGATCAGACGAGTTCGGGCGTTCTCAAGGTGGTATGGCCGTAAGCAAAATCTGCTGCCAAAATTGGGCTATTTGAATGGTTAGAACATTAGGGTAGTAAACCATATAAAGCTTACTAGGTCTCCCATCCAACAATAAAGCTTACAGCACCTGGTATTCCCAGGCGGTCTCCCATCCAAGTACTAACCAGGCCCGACCCTGCTTAGCTTCCGAGATCAGACGAGTTCGGGCGTTCTCAAGGTGGTATGGCCGTAAGCAAAATCTGCTGCCAAAATTGGGCTATTTGAATGGTTAGAACATTAGGGTAGTAAACCATATAAAGCTTACTAGGTCTCCCATCCAACAATAAAGCTTACAGCACCTGGTATTCCCAGGCGGTCTCCCATCCAAGTACTAACCAGGCCCGACCCTGCTTAGCTTCCGAGATCAGACGAGTTCGGGCGTTCTCAAGGTGGTATGGCCGTAAGCGAAATCTGCTGCCAAAATTGGGCTATTTGAAGAAAAAAAAAAGAGACTCTTTCAGGCTTTCTGAAGAAACTCAGAGACGATTTCAGGCATTTTGAGGGGGAAAAAAGACAATTTAGGATTTTTGAACCATTTCATTGACTCTTTTTTTTTTTTTTTTTTTTTTTAAACAATAAAGCTTACAGCACCTGGTATTCCCAGGCGGTCTCCCATCCAAGTACTAACCAGGCCCGACCCTGCTTAGCTTCCGAGATCAGACGAGTTCGGGCGTTCTCAAGGTGGTATGGCCGTAAGCAAAATCTGCTGCCAAAATTGGGCTTTTTGAATGGTTAGAACATTAGGGTAGTAAACCATATAAAGCTTACTAGGTGTCCCATCCAACAATAAAGCTTACAGCACCTGGTATTCCCAGGCGGTCTCCCATCCAAGTACTAACCAGGCCCGACCCTGCTTTGCTTCCGAGATCAGACGAGTTCGGGCGTTCTCAAGGTGGTATGGCCGTAAGCAAAATCTGCTGCCAAAATTGGGCTATTTGAATGGTTAGAACATTAGGGTAGTAAACCATATAAAGCTTACTAGGTCTCCCATCCAACAATAAAGCTTACAGCACCTGGTATTCCCAGGCGGTCTCCCATCCAAGTACTAACCAGGCCCGACCCTGCTTAGCTTCCGAGATCAGACGAGTTCGGGCGTTCTCAAGGTGGTATGGCCGTAAGCGAAATCTGCTGCCAAAATTGGGCTATTTGAATGGTTAGAACATTAGGGTAGTAAACCATATAAAGCTTACTAGGTCTCCCATCCAACAATAAAGCTTACAGCACCTGGTATTCCCAGGCGGTCTCCCATCCAAGTACTAACCAGGCCCGACCCTGCTTAGCTTCCGAGATCAGACGAGTTCGGGCGTTCTCAAGGTGGTATGGCCGTAAGCGAAATCTGCTGCCAAAATTGGGCTTTTTGAATGGTTAGAACATTAGGGTAGTAAACCATATAAAGCTTACTAGGTCTCCCATCCAACAATAAAGCTTACAGCACCTGGTATTCCCAGGCGGTCTCCCATCCAAGTACTAACCAGGCCCGACCCTGCTTAGCTTCCGAGATCAGACGAGTTCGGGCGTTCTCAAGGTGGTATGGCCGTAAGCAAAATCTGCTGCCAAAATTGGGCTTTTTGAATGGTTAGAACATTAGGGTAGTAAACCATATAAAGCTTACTAGGTCTCCCATCCAACAATAAAGCTTACAGCACCTGGTATTCCCAGGCGGTCTCCCATCCAAGTACTAACCAGGCCCGACCCTGCTTAGCTTCCGAGATCAGACGAGTTCGGGCGTTCTCAAGGTGGTATGGCCGTAAGCAAAATCTGCTGCCAAAATTGGGCTATTTGAATGGTTAGAACATTAGGGTAGTAAACCATATAAAGCTTACTAGGTCTCCCATCCAACAATAAAGCTTACAGCACCTGGTATTCCCAGGCGGTCTCCCATCCAAGTACTAACCAGGCCCGACCCTGCTTAGCTTCCGAGATCAGACGAGTTCGGGCGTTCTCAAGGTGGTATGGCCGTAAGCGAAATCTGCTGCCAAAATTGGGCTATTTGAAGAAAAAAAAAAGAGACTCTTTCAGGCTTTCTGAAGAAACTCAGAGACGATTTCAGGCATTTTGAGGGGGAAAAAAGACAATTTAGGATTTTTGAACCATTTCATTGACTCTTATTTTTTTTTTTTTTTTTTTAAACAATAAAGCTTACAGCACCTGGTATTCCCAGGCGGTCTCCCATCCAAGTACTAACCAGGCCCGACCCTGCTTAGCTTCCGAGATCAGACGAGTTCGGGCGTTCTCAAGGTGGTATGGCCGTAAGCAAAATCTGCTGCCAAAATTGGGCTTTTTGAATGGTTAGAACATTAGGGTAGTAAACCATATAAAGCTTACTAGGTCTCCCATCCAACAATAAAGCTTACAGCACCTGGTATTCCCAGGCGGTCTCCCATCCAAGTACTAACCAGGCCCGACCCTGCTTAGCTTCCGAGATCAGACGAGTTCGGGCGTTCTCAAGGTGGTATGGCCGTAAGCAAAATCTGCTGCCAAAATTGGGCTATTTGAATGGTTAGAACATTAGGGTAGTAAACCATATAAAGCTTACTAGGTCTCCCATCCAACAATAAAGCTTACAGCACCTGGTATTCCCAGGCGGTCTCCCATCCAAGTACTAACCAGGCCCGACCCTGCTTAGCTTCCGAGATCAGACGAGTTCGGGCGTTCTCAAGGTGGTATGGCCGTAAGCAAAATCTGCTGCCAAAATTGGGCTTTTTGAATGGTTAGAACATTAGGGTAGTAAACCATATAAAGCTTACTAGGTCTCCCATCCAACAATAAAGCTTACAGCACCTGGTATTCCCAGGCGGTCTCCCATCCAAGTACTAACCAGGCCCGACCCTGCTTAGCTTCCGAGATCAGACGAGTTCGGGCGTTCTCAAGGTGGTATGGCCGTAAGCAAAATCTGCTGCCAAAATTGGGCTATTTGAATGGTTAGAACATTAGGGTAGTAAACCATATAAAGCTTACTAGGTCTCCCATCCAACAATAAAGTTTACAGCACCTGGTATTCCCAGGCGGTCTCCCATCCAAGTACTAACCAGGCCCGACCCTGCTTAGCTTCCGAGATCAGACGAGTTCGGGCGTTCTCAAGGTGGTATGGCCGTAAGCAAAATCTGCTGCCAAAATTGGGCTATTTGAATGGTTAGAACATTAGGGTAGTAAACCATATAAAGCTTACTAGGTGTCCCATCCAACAATAAAGCTTACAGCACCTGGTATTCCCAGGCGGTCTCCCATCCAAGTACTAACCAGGCCCGACCCTGCTTTGCTTCCGAGATCAGACGAGTTCGGGCGTTCTCAAGGTGGTATGGCCGTAAGCAAAATCTGCTGCCAAAATTGGGCTATTTGAATGGTTAGAACATTAGGGTAGTAAACCATATAAAGCTTACTAGGTCTCCCATCCAACAATAAAGCTTACAGCACCTGGTATTCCCAGGCGGTCTCCCATCCAAGTACTAACCAGGCCCGACCCTGCTTAGCTTCCGAGATCAGACGAGTTCGGGCGTTCTCAAGGTGGTATGGCCGTAAGCGAAATCTGCTGCCAAAATTGGGCTATTTGAATGGTTAGAACATTAGGGTAGTAAACCATATAAAGCTTACTAGGTCTCCCATCCAACAATAAAGCTTACAGCACCTGGTATTCCCAGGCGGTCTCCCATCCAAGTACTAACCAGGCCCGACCCTGCTTAGCTTCCGAGATCAGACGAGTTCGGGCGTTCTCAAGGTGGTATGGCCGTAAGCGAAATCTGCTGCCAAAATTGGGCTTTTTGAAT
>NW_028297295.1:607500-617500 GCF_988280905.1 Pimephales promelas
AAAGATTACAGTACTTTTTTTTTTATTATTATTTCACACCTTTTTACTTCTAAGCAATAGTAATAGCAGTACTATTACTTGTGTACATGTTTTGCATCTCCTGGTCTTCCAGTGTTTAGTCCCCTGTGCAGTTTGGAAAGAAGAAACTAATCTGAATCTGTTTCTGTTTTATAACAACAGATAAAAAGCATGGATTTGGCGGGACACAAGTGCAGTGTATGTGACAGGAGTTTCTCAGTGAAGTCCAACCTGACTCGGCACATGCAGCTTCATGGTCCGAAGGAACATGTGTGTGAAGTGTGTGGGAAAAGCTTCTCACTGAAACAGCAGCTGAGCAGCCACCAAAAACAGCACCTGTATCCATGCATCCGTCTGTACAGGCAGGGAGAGGCCAAGCTGCAGTGTACGGATGCAGCTAAGAGTGTGGCAATGGGCCCCAGCAAAGCAGTAGACCCCAGCTGTCTGGATTCAGAAAAGGCGGAGGCTGCTGCAAAGAAATCTGGAGGGGAAATGTGGAAAGGCCAGCTAGTTGTCACATTCGGCAAATATGCAGGCCAGTCTTTCAGGTGGCTGCTTGAAAATGATGTGGGCTGGGTCATATGGCTGCTGTCTGAATATTGCCAGAAGGGTGAGAAGAACGATCTCCTAAAATGGCAAAAGGAGCGATTGCTGCAGTATGCCAGAGAGTTTCCGCCTGTCACCTTCCATCTTGACAAACGCATGGAGGTAACTTTGACCCTTTAACTGAGATTAAATAATATTTACCTTTTTTATATTTAATTTATTTATATTTTTGTTTACTAAAAATTGAGTGCATGTGTAAATCAGTAAGGCACATGTAACGCACCTTCAATAGTAAAATCATCAATGTTTACTCTGCACAAAAGCTTGTGCTTTAGACATAGGAAGAGGTAACAGTATAAGTATTTGTGTTTATGTGGTACAATACAACTTTGTATGTGTTTTTCTACACTTTCTTTATTTTCTGCATGAACAGGAGTCAAGGAAAGACAAAGGAAAGAAGGCTGAATCTACCCTTTCTAAGTTCCAGCAGGATCCTGACTATGCCAGTGATGCTGAATTGTTGGCAGCTGCTGGTAATTAACACACCATAACTCTATTTTAAAATTCATAGAGCATTTTCTTTCTTACTGATGTATTTCAGACATCTGACTAAATACACTGCATACACAAATATCACACATTGTATGGCACTGATAATGACGACAGTAGGTTTAGTGTTTCACTTTCATTTTCAGCAGGATGAGGGATATTATCAAGCTAGCTGCCCTTTTTCAGTCTAACAGATTTAATGTCTAAATGATTTGTTGGCATTTAGATAACACATACAAAAATCAATTTAATTTGTAGATGTGATATGTTGGATTTTTTTTTTATTATATTACAATATTTTTTTTAACTATTGCCTATATTTTTGTAGCAACTCTAATGTATACTAAAATGTTTGTATCAAATATAATTTGTGTTCTCTAAAATAAGATCTGATAACATGGAAAATAGAAACAAACTTTGTTTATTGTGATAATGCTTGTGTTTGTCATTATATTTACATCTTAAGCAATGTGCTCAATACATTTTGTCTGATTTTTTCTACAGAGACTGTCCTTGAAGAGTCTGAGGTAGCGGTCTCCACACAGCTGACCACCTGGGGAGAGCTCACACCGGCCGTGAGTCAGGACTCTTCCCACAGCCTCAGCGCATCTCAGGGAAGAGCTTCTTCCCCTGTAGACACCTCTGCCTCTGGCTTCTTGCTGGAGGGCTGGCAGAAATACTGGGAGCATCCACCTCCATCTACACAAGCCAATGGTATAGCTCCTCCTAACATCAAGTGGCTGAAATATGATGAGATGTATGGTCTGTTTGAGAGACCTTCCAAGTACAAAAATGCCAAAGGAGAGATTGTGGAGAGAAGGCTTTTAAAGGAGAAGATGGAGTTCCACCCACCCCCAATTCCTACTTCTGTCAAAGGAGGACTGCCCAACATGATGGCCTTTTTCACCACCCCTGTCTTCTTCTGGCGCCCAGTTGGTGTGATGCAAGCCAAGATCCGCTGCCCTAGCTCCAACTGCCCTGCACCACCAGGTGAATACCTTGAGAAGAAAGGTTTTGGTAGTTATGCCAGGCAAGTGTGTGGGATGAAGTACAATTACACCTTGTTGACAGAGAAGCTGAAGTGTTCACATTGTGAAAAGATGAGGCGGGCAGTGAGTAAGACACATAATGACGCAGACAGTGAAGATGAGGACAGTCATCATGTTCAACAGTACATTTGGCTGGCACACAGTCCCAAGATCCTGATGAACTTGGCCCCGGCCATCAGAAGCATGTTTCCTGCCATACTGTGTGGGAAGCGTGCTATTGACAAAGGCGTGGTTACTCTTCTGAATGACAGGGTCAACAGTGTGTCCATGAGCAAAGTCCAGAGACTGCTGCAGCAGGGACATGATGAGTGGTATGTGGAGCGCCGTGACCTGTACCAGACTCTCTTGTACGAAGCCCACACAGCTGGATCTGCATCGTCTCAGAAGAGCATCCTGTCCTTTGTCAAACCTGCTGGTACTTACACCCCTCCTCTGCCCCGGACTCCCCTTCCTTCTGCCCGTGTGCTGAGGCGTGCACACATGATCATGGAGATGGAGAAGATGCCTGTGTACAGAGCCTCAATCCTCAGTGTGACTGGAGAAATCCTCTGCATTGATGGTACAAAAAAGGTATGTGTATTGTATCAATTCATGAAGTTAAGCAGACTTAATATTTACTTAGTCACTTTAAAGTGACTTGAGCCAGCTTATTGTTTTGAATTAGAGACTTTGGCCTCACTGTTCAGCTTTCAAATGTGATGTGATAATAAATATAAATAATATTGGGCAGACAGGTTATTGATAGAAACTATCAAATGAATGTTCTGCTTTGTATTTTCCAGGTCCTTAAGAAGATATATGGTGATGGCCAGGGCACCATGCAGTATATCACCAGTGTGCTGAACGAGTGGGGCCAGTTCTTGACCACGGTGGTGGTGGCAGCTGAGTCTGAGGGGTGCTACAGACGTATGGCCAAAGGTCTGATGGCCCGCTTTGAACGAGCTAGGGCTCCTGCACCAACTGCCATATATGCAGATAACAACTGTTGTCGGTAGGTTATAACACATCCATATACCCTGATAAAATGTGTCATTAAATTAATGTTAAAAAAAAGAAGAAAACACATGCTGAATTTATATTGTTTCAGTGACAGTGGTTCGTCCTTCCTGGAGAATCTGTTCGGGGGCTGGGTGCAGAAGGGCACTGTGGTCAGACTGGACATCCGACACTGGCTGCACCGCTGGGATGCTGTTGTCATCAAACAGAGCCATGCCAAGTATGGGGTGTTCATGAGTGCCCTGGCAGGTGCAGTGCTGGCCTACAACAAGGACGATATGATGCTCCTAATCCAGGCAGTCAGGAAGGGCAACCAGGAGTTGTACGCCAGTCTTTCAGATGAGGACATGATAGCCTTCCTCAAACCTCACCAGATCAGGTCCTATGTCAGACGGATCACCCGTGGGGTTGAGGTAAGTGTAAAATTAATCCATGTATAATCTTTATGTATAAGAAGCTCAAAACATTCTTCACTAAAATTAACTAAGTTGTCAGACTGCTATATTTCATTTAGAAAATACTTCCAATTATTGACACAATTTCACATTTTAAGCAATATAACTTTATAAAATAGATGTAAATGATTGTTACAGGAGACAGCTTCAGCAATTGACTCCATCATTACGGAGTTCAAGGGACCTGCAGGCCTTGACATTGATGGAATCCACCTTTTCAAATCAGCACAGGCAGTGGATTCTCACTGGGCAACTGCAAGCAAGCATCTTAGTTGTATGCAGGTGGGTAAACATTTTTGAACTAATCTTTGTATAATCATATAAACTCAAACTCACAGACACCATAATAAATTAGCAACTTATGTTTTATAGGACCCCCCTGGCATACAGCTGTATGTGTCAGTGAAGGTGGTGGTGCTGAATGGTGTCCGCCTGAACAAGTACAGGTGTCGGCGAGGCAGTAACTCCTTGGAGGGCTTGCACTCACACCTGTACAATGCCATTCCCTCACAGAGATGTGGAGTTATCCCATTCCAAGTAAGTATAAACAGCTTTAATATAAAAAAATATTGATTACACATCATTGTTCATAGGCATATTTTACCTGTATCCTCCCTGCTTTTGTGCTACCCTCTCCTCCTATGCTGTTCACATAGCATCAACTGGGTGTATGAGATGCACACATACTATTGCGGACAAAAGACAACTTGTATGTCAAGCAGCTGGGCAATGCCCACTTTGTAATCAAAATTAGTTTCTGATGTACAATAATGCATGAATGGTCATGTCTTTCAGGTGTATCTGATTGCGTTTGCTGTGCAGTGGAACAGCCGCATGGAATCACTCCGGGTTGCTGGTGGTCATGGCAGGCAGACGTGGTGTATGGACCCGCGGCAGATTCAGCGTCTGAATCAGCAGGCTGAGGTGCTCTTCGGTAAAGAGCATGTCCTCGAGCCCAACTTTGCCGCTCCAATGCCCTACCCTGCTGTATACAAGGACCCAGACGAGGAGGAGCTGCTTGGAGTAGAGTATGCCATGTGCCAGTCAACCAGCTTCACTGCAAGGGATTACTATGCCCAGCAAGGTACACAATCTTGCATTATAACAATATACATACATTAGGGGTGTAATGGTTCACAAAATTCCTTTCTTTACTGGATGTCTCAGCGCTTTGTAGTAACAGTGCATCAGCATCTCGAGTGCGCTTGCCATGCGCAACGCGCCTACATTTGAAATAATGAAATTTTGGTCGGCAGGAAAAATGGTCCAACGAACCGTTCTGTTTGAAAACAGTTTGACACGAATACGTGTATCGTTACACCCCTAACATACAGACTGAGTGGTCAAATAACTATAAATATCATGCATGTTCTATCCATGACAAGTATGGATGATGTAGTTAATTTTTATTTTACATAATATGAAACAAAAGAACTGCAGCATTGCCCTGTTGTATTAATTAGTCTACTGTTAGATGTTGTAACTGCCTAGACACACTGCTGATTAGTACATCACATATTTGCAGTTGAGGAAGAGCAGTCCCGTGAAGAAGAGGAGACGGCTGAACAAAGTGAGGACAAGCTGGCAGATGAGGGTGTGGACGTGGGTGCAGAGTCAGAGGATGATCCTATGGACACTGTCAGCGACAAACATGTCATCCTCACTCAATTAGAACAGGTGGAGGAGGAGGACAGTCCTGCTCTGCAGGATGTGCTCATGACCAAGAGCCATCTGCATCTTCCTGGGCTGGAGGAAGTGGAAGCCTTGGCCCTGCTCCTTTTAGAACTGGCAGACAACAGTGACCGTCACCTAGTGCCAGCTGACCTAAGGCTGAAGATTGGCACTGCAGTTGGTGCTCTGCATGAGCATGACAGGTCTGCAGCCAACTTTGTAAAAAGGTATGAGTCTAGGTGGGGTTACACCCTGTTTGGCAGATGCTTGGGAGCTGACACACCTGAGAACAGAGCAGCACAGAAGACAAAGTTTTCCTGGATGAGGTACCCTCAGGCAGCCCAGGTGACTGAGGATAGTCGTCTGTTGTACCTCATTATTAAGATGCTGAAAAACCGGCCACCAGCCAGTCGTCTCACCTCCCCCACTAAAATCACCAATGCAATCAAGGGCCAGTATAAAAGGATTGTAGACCGAGTCAGAGACGATCCCATCCTCAACGGTCTCTCCATTCCTCTGCCCAATCTGAATGCCAAGTCCATCTCTACATTCATGGCACGGGAAGAGAAGAAGGCTAACTACAGGGCAACAGTAATGCCAAAGGTGAAACCCCACCAAAGAGTGCTGTCAGAAGAACCAATGCCAGCAGCTCCCACTCTGCCAGAATCCCTACCAGCTCCAGATCGACCTCAGGTTCAGTACCAGAGCCTACGTCATACTGCTGGGAAAAGGCATGGTCAGAAGCGGAGGTAAGTTGTTCAGTTCTTCATTTCACAAGTATGTGACTTTACTATTTTATTACAATATGTGAACATGTCTGAATTTATCAGCTGAATGGTTTAAACTTAAACACAACAAACCATGTGAATTGATAGTCGTATAAATTATTTATCATGAATTATATCGCATGTATGATTTATTTTTGCAGGGTAGATGTGGAAGAGCCGGAGCTTGTGAACCGGCCCATTCAACCTAAACCCCCTGTGTACATCCCACCGAGAGCGTCAGCAGCACCTGTCCTGGTAGTGGTTCCTGCACAGCCACAGGGACCCTCCATGATGCTCTGTGGGGCATCCAGAAGTCAAGGCTTCATACCTTTCGCACCGCCTCCTGCGCTGACATCCAGACCAATCAAGCCTCATAAATCAATGAAGCCTTGTGGGGCCTGCCAAGTACCCCAGTGTGGTGGGCAGCGTAAGAGATACACACCCTCCAAAGACAAGGCAGCTGAAAGTAGCCAAAAAATATTTACTTATTGCCCAGCAACTAGGAAGTCCACCACTTCAGGTTTTGAAGGTGTTGTGTTCAACAGTTTTGAACACTTCAAAAGTGTTGTAGACGAGGAACTAAAAAAAAGTAAAAAATAATAACAAGTAGAGAGCCAGCCACATCTGTAACTACATCCCCCAAATCACAATAGCAGATTTCTGGGGTATGGTTTGGACCTAGTTTAGATTTTGCCCTAGTTTGGACATGATTTAGACCTGGTTCAATCCCAGTTGTACTTGCCTACAACCCCAATTCCAATGAAGTTGGGACATTGTGTAAAACGTAAATAATACCAGAATACAATGATTTGTAAATCCTTTTCAACCTATGTTACTTTTCAACCTATTTTCAATTGAATACACCACAAAGACAAGATATTTAATGTTCAAACTGATAAACTTTATTGTTTTTTGCAAATAGTCCCTCAATTTGAATTGGATGCCTACAACATGTTCCACCATCTATAAAACACATAACTATTTTCTCATTGTCTGCCATCAAATCAGACAGTGGGAAAAAAGATGTGTTTTTAGTGAATGTAAGTATCTGCTTAACATTGCATACTCATCCCCTTGTATATATTGTACGTATATTTTATATTGCTCAATGTGTACATGTATAAATCTTGTAAATATATATATAAATCCTGTACATAATAACTTATTAGTACATATTTTGCTATATTTTCTGCTACATTACTTAATAATTAATGTTAATTATATTCTGTTTACCTTGTTACCTGTGTTATTGTTGTGTTTATTTATTTCTGATATCTAGATATATATTGTTGAACAAATCCTATAAATAATAACTTATTAGTACCTATTCTACTATATTTTCTGCTAAATTACTTAATAATTAATGTTAATTCTATTCTGTTTACCTTGTTACTTGTGTTATTGTTATTATTGTTGTTTATTTATTTCTGATATGTAGATATATATTGTTGAACAAATAAAAAAAAAGAATGTTTCCAAATATATGATTCCTCCCCATTTGTCCAATAGATAGAGGTAAAGACTGTCACATGAAACTGTATTGAGTATAACAGAGGCTGAATTAAAGGTAAAGTCTTTTTCTAAAATCCCATTAAGGCCCTTTTATGTGTACATTTTACATGCTCCATACAGGGTGAATAGGGCCTATAGAGTGAATAATATATCTCAGATATGAGCAAATTACACTTTGTTCAAGAAGCTTAATATAGTTTCTTATATTTTTTCAGTGATCTTGTAAACACTGTAAATAAAAGTCTCAAGTTTATTTGTAAAGTGCATCCATTCATACTTCAAACAGATAAGAGCAAATACATTTGTTACATTACTTGTTTTTTATTGCTTTAATTGAAGCATTATGTTTGTAACATTACGTGACAGACATATTCTACTTAATAAAAGATAAAGTCAGAGATTCTAGTCTTAATGGTACGGAAGCCCTGAACCGCAACCTAAAAAAAAAAAAAAAAAGTCAGTAAAAAAAAAAAATCTTAAAAAAAAAAAAAAATCTTACAAAAAAAAAAATCTTACAAAAAAAGAAAATCTGTAAAAAAAAAAAAAAAAATCTAGCATTTCGAGATTAAAGTCGAAATGTTTCGAGATTAAAGTCGAAATGTTTCGAGATTAAAGTCGGAATGTTTCGAGATTAAAGTCGAAATGTTTCGAGATTAAAGTCGAAATGTTTCGAGATTAAAGTCGAAATGTTTCGAGATTAAAGTCGAAACATTGTGCAGTGCGCGTCCACTGGCTCAGAAGCGCGCGCGCGTGTGTGTGTGAAGTCGAACTGCCATGGATAAACACAAAATAGTAGCTTTTTACTTTTATCTGGGCTTTCAACAAAATTCTACACACGTCACACGTGCTACTGAGGTGTTTTCGTGCTCGTCTAGTCAACACTATCTGGGTCGAGAACACAACAGTAACTGTTCGGTCTCCTCTTCCCCGTAAATACGCTCTGGATACATTTTAAGTGCATCATTCTGTATCCAATCATTTGGCCGGATCCTGTGATTTCCTAAGATTTAATAACCACTTATGGTTGAGGAGAGATTCTGTGATATGATTGTAAAGCACTTTGAGTGTAGGCATATATGAAAGCGCTATAAATGCCCTATTCATTCATTCATTCATTCATTCATTCATTCATTCATAAAGCTGGATTTCTCCATCCAGTCTGAAAAGTGTTTTCCGTGTTGGTTTTCCTATAGGCTAAAGTCTATTCCGGCGCAGTATATTTTATAACGTCCTATAATGGTAGCCTAATGCTGGTAGATTGGCACCTGTTGAATTTCCTTTGATGAAACAAAACACACACATACACAGTGTGAAACTCGCTATCGCGTAGAAGCTGCGCGTGTGTGCTTTCCATTGTCTCACATTGCCGCACACACAGGCATTCATAATGGCCAATAGCGAGTTTCACACACTGTGTGTGTGTGTGTGTGTGTGTTTTGTTTCATCAAAGGAGACCGAAAAGCTACTATTTTGGGTTTATCCATGGCAGTTCAACTTCACACACACACACACGCGCGCGCGCTCTGAGCCAGTGGACGCGCACTGTTATGAATGCACAATGTTTCGACTTTAATCTCGAAACATTTCGACTTTAATCTCGAAACATTCCGACTTTAATCTCGAAACATTCCGACTTTAATCTCGAAACATTTCGACTTTAATCTCGAAACATTTCGACTTTAATCTCGAAACATTTCGACTTTAATCTCGAAATGCTAGATTTTTTTTTTTTTTTTTACAGATTTTTTTTTTACAGATTTTTTTTTTTTTTACAGATTTTTTTTTTTTTTTACTGACTTTTTTTTTTTTTTAGGTTGCGGTTCAGGGCTTCCGTATTACGGTCTTATTCACAAAAACATAAAAAAGAACAGTAAACAAGACTTGATGTCCTGAAGTGTGAAAACATTGGTCTCCTCCCCTCTCTCCTCCCCTCTCTATCTGTTTACATTTTTTTTTCCAAGGTGATCAGGACCCAGGATAAGGACTTGCAGGGGTCATGAGCCATTCCCAGGCGGTCTCCCATCCAAGTACTAACCAGGCCCGACCCTGCTTAGCTTCCGAGATCAGACGAGTTCGGGCGTTCTCAAGGTGGTATGGCCGTAAGCAAAATCTGCTGCCAAAATTGGGCTTTTTGAATGGTTAGAACATTAGGGTAGTAAACCATATAAAGCTTACTAGGTCTCCCATCCAACAATAAAGCTTACAGCACCTGGTATTCCCAGGCGGTCTCCCATCCAAGTACTAACCAGGCCCGACCCTGCTTAGCTTCCGAGATCAGACGAGTTCGGGCGTTCTCAAGGTGGTATGGCCGTAAGCAAAATCTGCTGCCAAAATTGGGCTATTTGAATGGTTAGAACATTAGGGTAGTAAACCATATAAAGCTTACTAGGTCTCCCATCCAACAATAAAGCTTACAGCACCTGGTATTCCCAGGCGG
>NW_028297295.1:622500-665000 GCF_988280905.1 Pimephales promelas
TTTTTTTTAAACAATAAAGCTTACAGCACCTGGTATTCCCAGGCGGTCTCCCATCCAAGTACTAACCAGGCCCGACCCTGCTTAGCTTCCGAGATCAGACGAGTTCGGGCGTTCTCAAGGTGGTATGGCCGTAAGCAAAATCTGCTGCCAAAATTGGGCTATTTGAATGGTTAGAACATTAGGGTAGTAAACCATATAAAGCTTACTAGGTCTCCCATCCAACAATAAAGCTTACAGCACCTGGTATTCCCAGGCGGTCTCCCATCCAAGTACTAACCAGGCCCGACCCTGCTTAGCTTCCGAGATCAGACGAGTTCGGGCGTTCTCAAGGTGGTATGGCCGTAAGCGAAATCTGCTGCCAAAATTGGGCTATTTGAAGAAAAAAAAAAGAGACTCTTTCAGGCTTTCTGAAGAAACTCAGAGACGATTTCAGGCATTTTGAGGGGGAAAAAAGACAATTTAGGATTTTTGAACCATTTCATTGACTCTTATTTTTTTTTTTTTTTTTTTTTAAACAATAAAGCTTACAGCACCTGGTATTCCCAGGCGGTCTCCCATCCAAGTACTAACCAGGCCCGACCCTGCTTAGCTTCCGAGATCAGACGAGTTCGGGCGTTCTCAAGGTGGTATGGCCGTAAGCAAAATCTGCTGCCAAAATTGGGCTATTTGAATGGTTAGAACATTAGGGTAGTAAACCATATAAAGCTTACTAGGTCTCCCATCCAACAATAAAGCTTACAGCACCTGGTATTCCCAGGCGGTCTCCCATCCAAGTACTAACCAGGCCCGACCCTGCTTAGCTTCCGAGATCAGACGAGTTCGGGCGTTCTCAAGGTGGTATGGCCGTAAGCGAAATCTGCTGCCAAAATTGGGCTATTTGAAGAAAAAAAAAGAGACTCTTTCAGGCTTTCTGAAGAAACTCAGAGACGATTTCAGGCATTTTGAGGGGGAAAAAAGACAATTTAGGATTTTTGAACAATTTCATTGACTCTTTTTTTTTTTTTTTTTTTTTAAACAATAAAGCTTACAGCACCTGGTATTCCCAGGCGGTCTCCCATCCAAGTACTAACCAGGCCCGACCCTGCTTAGCTTCCGAGATCAGACGAGTTCGGGCGTTCTCAAGGTGGTATGGCCGTAAGCAAAATCTGCTGCCAAAATTGGGCTATTTGAATGGTTAGAACATTAGGGTAGTAAACCATATAAAGCTTACTAGGTCTCCCATCCAACAATAAAGCTTACAGCACCTGGTATTCCCAGGCGGTCTCCCATCCAAGTACTAACCAGGCCCGACCCTGCTTAGCTTCCGAGATCAGACGAGTTCGGGCGTTCTCAAGGTGGTATGGCCGTAAGCAAAATCTGCTGCCAAAATTGGGCTATTTGAATGGTTAGAACATTAGGGTAGTAAACCATATAAAGCTTACTAGGTCTCCCATCCAACAATAAAGCTTACAGCACCTGGTATTCCCAGGCGGTCTCCCATCCAAGTACTAACCAGGCCCGACCCTGCTTAGCTTCCGAGATCAGACGAGTTCGGGCGTTCTCAAGGTGGTATGGCCGTAAGCAAAATCTGCTGCCAAAATTGGGCTTTTTGAATGGTTAGAACATTAGGGTAGTAAACCATATAAAGCTTACTAGGTCTCCCATCCAACAATAAAGCTTACAGCACCTGGTATTCCCAGGCGGTCTCCCATCCAAGTACTAACCAGGCCCGACCCTGCTTAGCTTCCGAGATCAGACGAGTTCGGGCGTTCTCAAGGTGGTATGGCCGTAAGCAAAATCTGCTGCCAAAATTGGGCTATTTGAATGGTTAGAACATTAGGGTAGTAAACCATATAAAGCTTACTAGGTGTCCCATCCAACAATAAAGCTTACAGCACCTGGTATTCCCAGGCGGTCTCCCATCCAAGTACTAACCAGGCCCGACCCTGCTTTGCTTCCGAGATCAGACGAGTTCGGGCGTTCTCAAGGTGGTATGGCCGTAAGCAAAATCTGCTGCCAAAATTGGGCTATTTGAATGGTTAGAACATTAGGGTAGTAAACCATATAAAGCTTACTAGGTCTCCCATCCAACAATAAAGCTTACAGCACCTGGTATTCCCAGGCGGTCTCCCATCCAAGTACTAACCAGGCCCGACCCTGCTTAGCTTCCGAGATCAGACGAGTTCGGGCGTTCTCAAGGTGGTATGGCCGTAAGCGAAATCTGCTGCCAAAATTGGGCTATTTGAATGGTTAGAACATTAGGGTAGTAAACCATATAAAGCTTACTAGGTCTCCCATCCAACAATAAAGCTTACAGCACCTGGTATTCCCAGGCGGTCTCCCATCCAAGTACTAACCAGGCCCGACCCTGCTTAGCTTCCGAGATCAGACGAGTTCGGGCGTTCTCAAGGTGGTATGGCCGTAAGCGAAATCTGCTGCCAAAATTGGGCTTTTTGAATGGTTAGAACATTAGGGTAGTAAACCATATAAAGCTTACTAGGTCTCCCATCCAACAATAAAGCTTACAGCACCTGGTATTCCCAGGCGGTCTCCCATCCAAGTACTAACCAGGCCCGACCCTGCTTAGCTTCCGAGATCAGACGAGTTCGGGCGTTCTCAAGGTGGTATGGCCGTAAGCAAAATCTGCTGCCAAAATTGGGCTTTTTGAATGGTTAGAACATTAGGGTAGTAAACCATATAAAGCTTACTAGGTCTCCCATCCAACAATAAAGCTTACAGCACCTGGTATTCCCAGGCGGTCTCCCATCCAAGTACTAACCAGGCCCGACCCTGCTTAGCTTCCGAGATCAGACGAGTTCGGGCGTTCTCAAGGTGGTATGGCCGTAAGCAAAATCTGCTGCCAAAATTGGGCTATTTGAATGGTTAGAACATTAGGGTAGTAAACCATATAAAGCTTACTAGGTCTCCCATCCAACAATAAAGCTTACAGCACCTGGTATTCCCAGGCGGTCTCCCATCCAAGTACTAACCAGGCCCGACCCTGCTTAGCTTCCGAGATCAGACGAGTTCGGGCGTTCTCAAGGTGGTATGGCCGTAAGCGAAATCTGCTGCCAAAATTGGGCTATTTGAAGAAAAAAAAAAGAGACTCTTTCAGGCTTTCTGAAGAAACTCAGAGACGATTTCAGGCATTTTGAGGGGGAAAAAAGACAATTTAGGATTTTTGAACCATTTCATTGACTCTTTTTTTTTTTTTTTTTTTTTTAAACAATAAAGCTTACAGCACCTGGTATTCCCAGGCGGTCTCCCATCCAAGTACTAACCAGGCCCGACCCTGCTTAGCTTCCGAGATCAGACGAGTTCGGGCGTTCTCAAGGTGGTATGGCCGTAAGCAAAATCTGCTGCCAAAATTGGGCTTTTTGAATGGTTAGAACATTAGGGTAGTAAACCATATAAAGCTTACTAGGTCTCCCATCCAACAATAAAGCTTACAGCACCTGGTATTCCCAGGCGGTCTCCCATCCAAGTACTAACCAGGCCCGACCCTGCTTAGCTTCCGAGATCAGACGAGTTCGGGCGTTCTCAAGGTGGTATGGCCGTAAGCAAAATCTGCTGCCAAAATTGGGCTATTTGAATGGTTAGAACATTAGGGTAGTAAACCATATAAAGCTTACTAGGTCTCCCATCCAACAATAAAGCTTACAGCACCTGGTATTCCCAGGCGGTCTCCCATCCAAGTACTAACCAGGCCCGACCCTGCTTAGCTTCCGAGATCAGACGAGTTCGGGCGTTCTCAAGGTGGTATGGCCGTAAGCAAAATCTGCTGCCAAAATTGGGCTTTTTGAATGGTTAGAACATTAGGGTAGTAAACCATATAAAGCTTACTAGGTCTCCCATCCAACAATAAAGCTTACAGCACCTGGTATTCCCAGGCGGTCTCCCATCCAAGTACTAACCAGGCCCGACCCTGCTTAGCTTCCGAGATCAGACGAGTTCGGGCGTTCTCAAGGTGGTATGGCCGTAAGCAAAATCTGCTGCCAAAATTGGGCTATTTGAATGGTTAGAACATTAGGGTAGTAAACCATATAAAGCTTACTAGGTCTCCCATCCAACAATAAAGCTTACAGCACCTGGTATTCCCAGGCGGTCTCCCAT
Source organism: Pimephales promelas (assembly GCF_988280905.1). Taxonomy (NCBI): domain Eukaryota; kingdom Metazoa; phylum Chordata; class Actinopteri; order Cypriniformes; family Leuciscidae; genus Pimephales; species Pimephales promelas. The sequence goes on from NW_028297295.1 coordinate 626,593, forward strand.
CCAAGTACTAACCAGGCCCGACCCTGCTTAGCTTCCGAGATCAGACGAGTTCGGGCGTTCTCAAGGTGGTATGGCCGTAAGCGAAATCTGCTGCCAAAATTGGGCTATTTGAAGAAAAAAAAAGAGACTCTTTCAGGCTTTCTGAAGAAACTCAGAGACGATTTCAGGCATTTTGAGGGGGAAAAAAGACAATTTAGGATTTTTGAACTATTTCATTGACTCTTTTTTTTTTTTTTTTTTTTTTAAACAATAAAGCTTACAGCACCTGGTATTCCCAGGCGGTCTCCCATCCAAGTACTAACCAGGCCCGACCCTGCTTAGCTTCCGAGATCAGACGAGTTCGGGCGTTCTCAAGGTGGTATGGCCGTAAGCAAAATCTGCTGCCAAAATTGGGCTATTTGAATGGTTAGAACATTAGGGTAGTAAACCATATAAAGCTTACTAGGTCTCCCATCCAACAATAAAGCTTACAGCACCTGGTATTCCCAGGCGGTCTCCCATCCAAGTACTAACCAGGCCCGACCCTGCTTAGCTTCCGAGATCAGACGAGTTCGGGCGTTCTCAAGGTGGTATGGCCGTAAGCAAAATCTGCTGCCAAAATTGGGCTATTTGAATGGTTAGAACATTAGGGTAGTAAACCATATAAAGCTTACTAGGTCTCCCATCCAACAATAAAGCTTACAGCACCTGGTATTCCCAGGCGGTCTCCCATCCAAGTACTAACCAGGCCCGACCCTGCTTAGCTTCCGAGATCAGACGAGTTCGGGCGTTCTCAAGGTGGTATGGCCGTAAGCGAAATCTGCTGCCAAAATTGGGCTATTTGAAGAAAAAAAAAAGAGACTCTTTCAGGCTTTCTGAAGAAACTCAGAGACGATTTCAGGCATTTTGAGGGGGAAAAAAGACAATTTAGGATTTTTGAACCATTTCATTGACTCTTTTTTTTTTTTTTTTTTTTTTTAAACAATAAAGCTTACAGCACCTGGTATTCCCAGGCGGTCTCCCATCCAAGTACTAACCAGGCCCGACCCTGCTTAGCTTCCGAGATCAGACGAGTTCGGGCGTTCTCAAGGTGGTATGGCCGTAAGCAAAATCTGCTGCCAAAATTGGGCTTTTTGAATGGTTAGAACATTAGGGTAGTAAACCATATAAAGCTTACTAGGTGTCCCATCCAACAATAAAGCTTACAGCACCTGGTATTCCCAGGCGGTCTCCCATCCAAGTACTAACCAGGCCCGACCCTGCTTTGCTTCCGAGATCAGACGAGTTCGGGCGTTCTCAAGGTGGTATGGCCGTAAGCAAAATCTGCTGCCAAAATTGGGCTATTTGAATGGTTAGAACATTAGGGTAGTAAACCATATAAAGCTTACTAGGTCTCCCATCCAACAATAAAGCTTACAGCACCTGGTATTCCCAGGCGGTCTCCCATCCAAGTACTAACCAGGCCCGACCCTGCTTAGCTTCCGAGATCAGACGAGTTCGGGCGTTCTCAAGGTGGTATGGCCGTAAGCGAAATCTGCTGCCAAAATTGGGCTATTTGAATGGTTAGAACATTAGGGTAGTAAACCATATAAAGCTTACTAGGTCTCCCATCCAACAATAAAGCTTACAGCACCTGGTATTCCCAGGCGGTCTCCCATCCAAGTACTAACCAGGCCCGACCCTGCTTAGCTTCCGAGATCAGACGAGTTCGGGCGTTCTCAAGGTGGTATGGCCGTAAGCGAAATCTGCTGCCAAAATTGGGCTTTTTGAATGGTTAGAACATTAGGGTAGTAAACCATATAAAGCTTACTAGGTCTCCCATCCAACAATAAAGCTTACAGCACCTGGTATTCCCAGGCGGTCTCCCATCCAAGTACTAACCAGGCCCGACCCTGCTTAGCTTCCGAGATCAGACGAGTTCGGGCGTTCTCAAGGTGGTATGGCCGTAAGCAAAATCTGCTGCCAAAATTGGGCTTTTTGAATGGTTAGAACATTAGGGTAGTAAACCATATAAAGCTTACTAGGTCTCCCATCCAACAATAAAGCTTACAGCACCTGGTATTCCCAGGCGGTCTCCCATCCAAGTACTAACCAGGCCCGACCCTGCTTAGCTTCCGAGATCAGACGAGTTCGGGCGTTCTCAAGGTGGTATGGCCGTAAGCAAAATCTGCTGCCAAAATTGGGCTATTTGAATGGTTAGAACATTAGGGTAGTAAACCATATAAAGCTTACTAGGTCTCCCATCCAACAATAAAGCTTACAGCACCTGGTATTCCCAGGCGGTCTCCCATCCAAGTACTAACCAGGCCCGACCCTGCTTAGCTTCCGAGATCAGACGAGTTCGGGCGTTCTCAAGGTGGTATGGCCGTAAGCGAAATCTGCTGCCAAAATTGGGCTATTTGAAGAAAAAAAAAAGAGACTCTTTCAGGCTTTCTGAAGAAACTCAGAGACGATTTCAGGCATTTTGAGGGGGAAAAAAGACAATTTAGGATTTTTGAACCATTTCATTGACTCTTATTTTTTTTTTTTTTTTTTTTAAACAATAAAGCTTACAGCACCTGGTATTCCCAGGCGGTCTCCCATCCAAGTACTAACCAGGCCCGACCCTGCTTAGCTTCCGAGATCAGACGAGTTCGGGCGTTCTCAAGGTGGTATGGCCGTAAGCAAAATCTGCTGCCAAAATTGGGCTTTTTGAATGGTTAGAACATTAGGGTAGTAAACCATATAAAGCTTACTAGGTCTCCCATCCAACAATAAAGCTTACAGCACCTGGTATTCCCAGGCGGTCTCCCATCCAAGTACTAACCAGGCCCGACCCTGCTTAGCTTCCGAGATCAGACGAGTTCGGGCGTTCTCAAGGTGGTATGGCCGTAAGCAAAATCTGCTGCCAAAATTGGGCTATTTGAATGGTTAGAACATTAGGGTAGTAAACCATATAAAGCTTACTAGGTCTCCCATCCAACAATAAAGCTTACAGCACCTGGTATTCCCAGGCGGTCTCCCATCCAAGTACTAACCAGGCCCGACCCTGCTTAGCTTCCGAGATCAGACGAGTTCGGGCGTTCTCAAGGTGGTATGGCCGTAAGCAAAATCTGCTGCCAAAATTGGGCTATTTGAATGGTTAGAACATTAGGGTAGTAAACCATATAAAGCTTACTAGGTCTCCCATCCAACAATAAAGTTTACAGCACCTGGTATTCCCAGGCGGTCTCCCATCCAAGTACTAACCAGGCCCGACCCTGCTTAGCTTCCGAGATCAGACGAGTTCGGGCGTTCTCAAGGTGGTATGGCCGTAAGCAAAATCTGCTGCCAAAATTGGGCTATTTGAATGGTTAGAACATTAGGGTAGTAAACCATATAAAGCTTACTAGGTCTCCCATCCAACAATAAAGCTTACAGCACCTGGTATTCCCAGGCGGTCTCCCATCCAAGTACTAACCAGGCCCGACCCTGCTTAGCTTCCGAGATCAGACGAGTTCGGGCGTTCTCAAGGTGGTATGGCCGTAAGCAAAATCTGCTGCCAAAATTGGGCTATTTGAATGGTTAGAACATTAGGGTAGTAAACCATATAAAGCTTACTAGGTCTCCCATCCAACAATAAAGCTTACAGCACCTGGTATTCCCAGGCGGTCTCCCATCCAAGTACTAACCAGGCCCGACCCTGCTTAGCTTCCGAGATCAGACGAGTTCGGGCGTTCTCAAGGTGGTATGGCCGTAAGCGAAATCTGCTGCCAAAATTGGGCTATTTGAAGAAAAAAAAAGAGACTCTTTCAGGCTTTCTGAAGAAACTCAGAGACGATTTCAGGCATTTTGAGGGGGAAAAAAGACAATTTAGGATTTTTGAACAATTTCATTGACTCTTTTTTTTTTTTTTTTTTTTTTAAACAATAAAGCTTACAGCACCTGGTATTCCCAGGCGGTCTCCCATCCAAGTACTAACCAGGCCCGACCCTGCTTAGCTTCCGAGATCAGACGAGTTCGGGCGTTCTCAAGGTGGTATGGCCGTAAGCAAAATCTGCTGCCAAAATTGGGCTTTTTGAATGGTTAGAACATTAGGGTAGTAAACCATATAAAGCTTACTAGGTCTCCCATCCAACAATAAAGCTTACAGCACCTGGTATTCCCAGGCGGTCTCCCATCCAAGTACTAACCAGGCCCGACCCTGCTTAGCTTCCGAGATCAGACGAGTTCGGGCGTTCTCAAGGTGGTATGGCCGTAAGCAAAATCTGCTGCCAAAATTGGGCTTTTTGAATGGTTAGAACATTAGGGTAGTAAACCATATAAAGCTTACTAGGTCTCCCATCCAACAATAAAGCTTACAGCACCTGGTATTCCCAGGCGGTCTCCCATCCAAGTACTAACCAGGCCCGACCCTGCTTAGCTTCCGAGATCAGACGAGTTCGGGCGTTCTCAAGGTGGTATGGCCGTAAGCAAAATCTGCTGCCAAAATTGGGCTATTTGAATGGTTAGAACATTAGGGTAGTAAACCATATAAAGCTTACTAGGTCTCCCATCCAACAATAAAGCTTACAGCACCTGGTATTCCCAGGCGGTCTCCCATCCAAGTACTAACCAGGCCCGACCCTGCTTAGCTTCCGAGATCAGACGAGTTCGGGCGTTCTCAAGGTGGTATGGCCGTAAGCGAAATCTGCTGCCAAAATTGGGCTATTTGAAGAAAAAAAAAAGAGACTCTTTCAGGCTTTCTGAAGAAACTCAGAGACGATTTCAGGCATTTTGAGGGGGAAAAAAGACAATTTAGGATTTTTGAACCATTTCATTGACTCTTTTTTTTTTTTTTTTTAAACAATAAAGCTTACAGCACCTGGTATTCCCAGGCGGTCTCCCATCCAAGTACTAACCAGGCCCGACCCTGCTTAGCTTCCGAGATCAGACGAGTTCGGGCGTTCTCAAGGTGGTATGGCCGTAAGCAAAATCTGCTGCCAAAATTGGGCTTTTTGAATGGTTAGAACATTAGGGTAGTAAACCATATAAAGCTTACTAGGTGTCCCATCCAACAATAAAGCTTACAGCACCTGGTATTCCCAGGCGGTCTCCCATCCAAGTACTAACCAGGCCCGACCCTGCTTAGCTTTCGAGATCAGACGAGTTCGGGCGTTCTCAAGGTGGTATGGCCGTAAGCAAAATCTGCTGCCAAAATTGGGCTATTTGAATGGTTAGAACATTAGGGTAGTAAACCATATAAAGCTTACTAGGTCTCCCATCCAACAATAAAGCTTACAGCACCTGGTATTCCCAGGCGGTCTCCCATCCAAGTACTAACCAGGCCCGACCCTGCTTAGCTTCCGAGATCAGACGAGTTCGGGCGTTCTCAAGGTGGTATGGCCGTAAGCGAAATCTGCTGCCAAAATTGGGCTATTTGAATGGTTAGAACATTAGGGTAGTAAACCATATAAAGCTTACTAGGTCTCCCATCCAACAATAAAGCTTACAGCACCTGGTATTCCCAGGCGGTCTCCCATCCAAGTACTAACCAGGCCCGACCCTGCTTAGCTTCCGAGATCAGACGAGTTCGGGCGTTCTCAAGGTGGTATGGCCGTAAGCGAAATCTGCTGCCAAAATTGGGCTTTTTGAATGGTTAGAACATTAGGGTAGTAAACCATATAAAGCTTACTAGGTCTCCCATCCAACAATAAAGCTTACAGCACCTGGTATTCCCAGGCGGTCTCCCATCCAAGTACTAACCAGGCCCGACCCTGCTTAGCTTCCGAGATCAGACGAGTTCGGGCGTTCTCAAGGTGGTATGGCCGTAAGCAAAATCTGCTGCCAAAATTGGGCTTTTTGAATGGTTAGAACATTAGGGTAGTAAACCATATAAAGCTTACTAGGTCTCCCATCCAACAATAAAGCTTACAGCACCTGGTATTCCCAGGCGGTCTCCCATCCAAGTACTAACCAGGCCCGACCCTGCTGAGCTTCCGAGATCAGACGAGTTCGGGCGTTCTCAAGGTGGTATGGCCGTAAGCAAAATCTGCTGCCAAAATTGGGCTATTTGAATGGTTAGAACATTAGGGTAGTAAACCATATAAAGCTTACTAGGTCTCCCATCCAACAATAAAGCTTACAGCACCTGGTATTCCCAGGCGGTCTCCCATCCAAGTACTAACCAGGCCCGACCCTGCTTAGCTTCCGAGATCAGACGAGTTCGGGCGTTCTCAAGGTGGTATGGCCGTAAGCAAAATCTGCTGCCAAAATTGGGCTTTTTGAATGGTTAGAACATTAGGGTAGTAAACCATATAAAGCTTACTAGGTCTCCCATCCAACAATAAAGCTTACAGCACCTGGTATTCCCAGGCGGTCTCCCATCCAAGTACTAACCAGGCCCGACCCTGCTTAGCTTCCGAGATCAGACGAGTTCGGGCGTTCTCAAGGTGGTATGGCCGTAAGCAAAATCTGCTGCCAAAATTGGGCTATTTGAATGGTTAGAACATTAGGGTAGTAAACCATATAAAGCTTACTAGGTCTCCCATCCAACAATAAAGTTTACAGCACCTGGTATTCCCAGGCGGTCTCCCATCCAAGTACTAACCAGGCCCGACCCTGCTTAGCTTCCGAGATCAGACGAGTTCGGGCGTTCTCAAGGTGGTATGGCCGTAAGCAAAATCTGCTGCCAAAATTGGGCTTTTTGAATGGTTAGAACATTAGGGTAGTAAACCATATAAAGCTTACTAGGTCTCCCATCCAACAATAAAGCTTACAGCACCTGGTATTCCCAGGCGGTCTCCCATCCAAGTACTAACCAGGCCCGACCCTGCTTAGCTTCCGAGATCAGACGAGTTCGGGCGTTCTCAAGGTGGTATGGCCGTAAGCAAAATCTGCTGCCAAAATTGGGCTTTTTGAATGGTTAGAACATTAGGGTAGTAAACCATATAAAGCTTACTAGGTCTCCCATCCAACAATAAAGCTTACAGCACCTGGTATTCCCAGGCGGTCTCCCATCCAAGTACTAACCAGGCCCGACCCTGCTTAGCTTCCGAGATCAGACGAGTTCGGGCGTTCTCAAGGTGGTATGGCCGTAAGCAAAATCTGCTGCCAAAATTGGGCTATTTGAATGGTTAGAACATTAGGGTAGTAAACCATATAAAGCTTACTAGGTCTCCCATCCAACAATAAAGCTTACAGCACCTGGTATTCCCAGGCGGTCTCCCATCCAAGTACTAACCAGGCCCGACCCTGCTTAGCTTCCGAGATCAGACGAGTTCGGGCGTTCTCAAGGTGGTATGGCCGTAAGCGAAATCTGCTGCCAAAATTGGGCTATTTGAAGAAAAAAAAAAGAGACTCTTTCAGGCTTTCTGAAGAAACTCAGAGACGATTTCAGGCATTTTGAGGGGGAAAAAAGACAATTTAGGATTTTTGAACCATTTCATTGACTCTTTTTTTTTTTTTTTTTAAACAATAAAGCTTACAGCACCTGGTATTCCCAGGCGGTCTCCCATCCAAGTACTAACCAGGCCCGACCCTGCTTAGCTTCCGAGATCAGACGAGTTCGGGCGTTCTCAAGGTGGTATGGCCGTAAGCAAAATCTGCTGCCAAAATTGGGCTTTTTGAATGGTTAGAACATTAGGGTAGTAAACCATATAAAGCTTACTAGGTGTCCCATCCAACAATAAAGCTTACAGCACCTGGTATTCCCAGGCGGTCTCCCATCCAAGTACTAACCAGGCCCGACCCTGCTTTGCTTCCGAGATCAGACGAGTTCGGGCGTTCTCAAGGTGGTATGGCCGTAAGCAAAATCTGCTGCCAAAATTGGGCTATTTGAATGGTTAGAACATTAGGGTAGTAAACCATATAAAGCTTACTAGGTCTCCCATCCAACAATAAAGCTTACAGCACCTGGTATTCCCAGGCGGTCTCCCATCCAAGTACTAACCAGGCCCGACCCTGCTTAGCTTCCGAGATCAGACGAGTTCGGGCGTTCTCAAGGTGGTATGGCCGTAAGCGAAATCTGCTGCCAAAATTGGGCTATTTGAATGGTTAGAACATTAGGGTAGTAAACCATATAAAGCTTACTAGGTCTCCCATCCAACAATAAAGCTTACAGCACCTGGTATTCCCAGGCGGTCTCCCATCCAAGTACTAACCAGGCCCGACCCTGCTTAGCTTCCGAGATCAGACGAGTTCGGGCGTTCTCAAGGTGGTATGGCCGTAAGCGAAATCTGCTGCCAAAATTGGGCTTTTTGAATGGTTAGAACATTAGGGTAGTAAACCATATAAAGCTTACTAGGTCTCCCATCCAACAATAAAGCTTACAGCACCTGGTATTCCCAGGCGGTCTCCCATCCAAGTACTAACCAGGCCCGACCCTGCTTAGCTTCCGAGATCAGACGAGTTCGGGCGTTCTCAAGGTGGTATGGCCGTAAGCAAAATCTGCTGCCAAAATTGGGCTATTTGAATGGTTAGAACATTAGGGTAGTAAACCATATAAAGCTTACTAGGTCTCCCATCCAACAATAAAGCTTACAGCACCTGGTATTCCCAGGCGGTCTCCCATCCAAGTACTAACCAGGCCCGACCCTGCTTAGCTTCCGAGATCAGACGAGTTCGGGCGTTCTCAAGGTGGTATGGCCGTAAGCGAAATCTGCTGCCAAAATTGGGCTATTTGAAGAAAAAAAAAAGAGACTCTTTCAGGCTTTCTGAAGAAACTCAGAGACGATTTCAGGCATTTTGAGGGGGAAAAAAGACAATTTAGGATTTTTGAACCATTTCATTGACTCTTATTTTTTTTTTTTTTTTTTTTAAACAATAAAGCTTACAGCACCTGGTATTCCCAGGCGGTCTCCCATCCAAGTACTAACCAGGCCCGACCCTGCTTAGCTTCCGAGATCAGACGAGTTCGGGCGTTCTCAAGGTGGTATGGCCGTAAGCAAAATCTGCTGCCAAAATTGGGCTTTTTGAATGGTTAGAACATTAGGGTAGTAAACCATATAAAGCTTACTAGGTCTCCCATCCAACAATAAAGCTTACAGCACCTGGTATTCCCAGGCGGTCTCCCATCCAAGTACTAACCAGGCCCGACCCTGCTTAGCTTCCGAGATCAGACGAGTTCGGGCGTTCTCAAGGTGGTATGGCCGTAAGCAAAATCTGCTGCCAAAATTGGGCTATTTGAATGGTTAGAACATTAGGGTAGTAAACCATATAAAGCTTACTAGGTCTCCCATCCAACAATAAAGCTTACAGCACCTGGTATTCCCAGGCGGTCTCCCATCCAAGTACTAACCAGGCCCGACCCTGCTTAGCTTCCGAGATCAGACGAGTTCGGGCGTTCTCAAGGTGGTATGGCCGTAAGCTAAATCTGCTGCCAAAATTGGGCTATTTGAATGGTTAGAACATTAGGGTAGTAAACCATATAAAGCTTACTAGGTCTCCCATCCAACAATAAAGCTTACAGCACCTGGTATTCCCAGGCGGTCTCCCATCCAAGTACTAACCAGGCCCGACCCTGCTTAGCTTCCGAGATCAGACGAGTTCGGGCGTTCTCAAGGTGGTATGGCCGTAAGCAAAATCTGCTGCCAAAATTGGGCTATTTGAATGGTTAGAACATTAGGGTAGTAAACCATATAAAGCTTACTAGGTCTCCCATCCAACAATAAAGCTTACAGCACCTGGTATTCCCAGGCGGTCTCCCATCCAAGTACTAACCAGGCCCGACCCTGCTTAGCTTCCGAGATCAGACGAGTTCGGGCGTTCTCAAGGTGGTATGGCCGTAAGCAAAATCTGCTGCCAAAATTGGGCTATTTGAATGGTTAGAACATTAGGGTAGTAAACCATATAAAGCTTACTAGGTCTCCCATCCAACAATAAAGCTTACAGCACCTGGTATTCCCAGGCGGTCTCCCATCCAAGAACTAACCAGGCCCGACCCTGCTTAGCTTCCGAGATCAGACGAGTTCGGGCGTTCTCAAGGTGGTATGGCCGTAAGCGAAATCTGCTGCCAAAATTGGGCTATTTGAAGAAAAAAAAAGAGACTCTTTCAGGCTTTCTGAAGAAACTCAGAGACGATTTCAGGCATTTTGAGGGGGAAAAAAGACAATTTAGGATTTTTGAACTATTTCATTGACTCTTTTTTTTTTTTTTTTTTTTTAAACAATAAAGCTTACAGCACCTGGTATTCCCAGGCGGTCTCCCATCCAAGTACTAACCAGGCCCGACCCTGCTTAGCTTCCGAGATCAGACGAGTTCGGGCGTTCTCAAGGTGGTATGGCCGTAAGCGAAATCTGCTGCCAAAATTGGGCTATTTGAATGGTTAGAACATTAGGGTAGTAAACCATATAAAGCTTACTAGGTCTCCCATCCAACAATAAAGCTTACAGCACCTGGTATTCCCAGGCGGTCTCCCATCCAAGTACTAACCAGGCCCGACCCTGCTTAGCTTCCGAGATCAGACGAGTTCGGGCGTTCTCAAGGTGGTATGGCCGTAAGCAAAATCTGCTGCCAAAATTGGGCTATTTGAATGGTTAGAACATTAGGGTAGTAAACCATATAAAGCTTACTAGGTCTCCCATCCAACAATAAAGCTTACAGCACCTGGTATTCCCAGGCGGTCTCCCATCCAAGTACTAACCAGGCCCGACCCTGCTTAGCTTCCGAGATCAGACGAGTTCGGGCGTTCTCAAGGTGGTATGGCCGTAAGCGAAATCTGCTGCCAAAATTGGGCTATTTGAAGAAAAAAAAAGAGACTCTTTCAGGCTTTCTGAAGAAACTCAGAGACGATTTCAGGCATTTTGAGGGGGAAAAAAGACAATTTAGGATTTTTGAACCATTTCATTGACTCTTTTTTTTATTTTTTTTTTATTTTTTAAACAATAAAGCTTACAGCACCTGGTATTCCCAGGCGGTCTCCCATCCAAGTACTAACCAGGCCCGACCCTGCTTAGCTTCCGAGATCAGACGAGTTCGGGCGTTCTCAAGGTGGTATGGCCGTAAGCAAAATCTGCTGCCAAAATTGGGCTTTTTGAATGGTTAGAACATTAGGGTAGTAAACCATATAAAGCTTACTAGGTCTCCCATCCAACAATAAAGCTTACAGCACCTGGTATTCCCAGGCGGTCTCCCATCCAAGTACTAACCAGGCCCGACCCTGCTTAGCTTCCGAGATCAGACGAGTTCGGGCGTTCTCAAGGTGGTATGGCCGTAAGCAAAATCTGCTGCCAAAATTGGGCTATTTGAATGGTTAGAACATTAGGGTAGTAAACCATATAAAGCTTACTAGGTCTCCCATCCAACAATAAAGCTTACAGCACCTGGTATTCCCAGGCGGTCTCCCATCCAAGTACTAACCAGGCCCGACCCTGCTTAGCTTCCGAGATCAGACGAGTTCGGGCGTTCTCAAGGTGGTATGGCCGTAAGCGAAATCTGCTGCCAAAATTGGGCTATTTGAAGAAAAAAAAAAGAGACTCTTTCAGGCTTTCTGAAGAAACTCAGAGACGATTTCAGGCATTTTGAGGGGGAAAAAAGACAATTTAGGATTTTTGAACCATTTCATTGACTCTTATTTTTTTTTTTTTTTTTTTTAAACAATAAAGCTTACAGCACCTGGTATTCCCAGGCGGTCTCCCATCCAAGTACTAACCAGGCCCGACCCTGCTTAGCTTCCGAGATCAGACGAGTTCGGGCGTTCTCAAGGTGGTATGGCCGTAAGCAAAATCTGCTGCCAAAATTGGGCTATTTGAATGGTTAGAACATTAGGGTAGTAAACCATATAAAGCTTACTAGGTCTCCCATCCAACAATAAAGCTTACAGCACCTGGTATTCCCAGGCGGTCTCCCATCCAAGTACTAACCAGGCCCGACCCTGCTTAGCTTCCGAGATCAGACGAGTTCGGGCGTTCTCAAGGTGGTATGGCCGTAAGCGAAATCTGCTGCCAAAATTGGGCTATTTGAAGAAAAAAAAAGAGACTCTTTCAGGCTTTCTGAAGAAACTCAGAGACGATTTCAGGCATTTTGAGGGGGAAAAAAGACAATTTAGGATTTTTGAACAATTTCATTGACTCTTTTTTTTTTTTTTTTTTTTTAAACAATAAAGCTTACAGCACCTGGTATTCCCAGGCGGTCTCCCATCCAAGTACTAACCAGGCCCGACCCTGCTTAGCTTCCGAGATCAGACGAGTTCGGGCGTTCTCAAGGTGGTATGGCCGTAAGCAAAATCTGCTGCCAAAATTGGGCTATTTGAATGGTTAGAACATTAGGGTAGTAAACCATATAAAGCTTACTAGGTCTCCCATCCAACAATAAAGCTTACAGCACCTGGTATTCCCAGGCGGTCTCCCATCCAAGTACTAACCAGGCCCGACCCTGCTTAGCTTCCGAGATCAGACGAGTTCGGGCGTTCTCAAGGTGGTATGGCCGTAAGCGAAATCTGCTGCCAAAATTGGGCTATTTGAAGAAAAAAAAAAGAGACTCTTTCAGGCTTTCTGAAGAAACTCAGAGACGATTTCAGGCATTTTGAGGGGGAAAAAAGACAATTTAGGATTTTTGAACCATTTCATTGACTCTTATTTTTTTTTTTTTTTTTTTTAAACAATAAAGCTTACAGCACCTGGTATTCCCAGGCGGTCTCCCATCCAAGTACTAACCAGGCCCGACCCTGCTTAGCTTCCGAGATCAGACGAGTTCGGGCGTTCTCAAGGTGGTATGGCCGTAAGCAAAATCTGCTGCCAAAATTGGGCTATTTGAATGGTTAGAACATTAGGGTAGTAAACCATATAAAGCTTACTAGGTCTCCCATCCAACAATAAAGCTTACAGCACCTGGTATTCCCAGGCGGTCTCCCATCCAAGTACTAACCAGGCCCGACCCTGCTTAGCTTCCGAGATCAGACGAGTTCGGGCGTTCTCAAGGTGGTATGGCCGTAAGCGAAATCTGCTGCCAAAATTGGGCTATTTGAAGAAAAAAAAAGAGACTCTTTCAGGCTTTCTGAAGAAACTCAGAGACGATTTCAGGCATTTTGAGGGGGAAAAAAGACAATTTAGGATTTTTGAACAATTTCATTGACTCTTTTTTTTTTTTTTTTTTTTTTAAACAATAAAGCTTACAGCACCTGGTATTCCCAGGCGGTCTCCCATCCAAGTACTAACCAGGCCCGACCCTGCTTAGCTTCCGAGATCAGACGAGTTCGGGCGTTCTCAAGGTGGTATGGCCGTAAGCAAAATCTGCTGCCAAAATTGGGCTATTTGAATGGTTAGAACATTAGGGTAGTAAACCATATAAAGCTTACTAGGTCTCCCATCCAACAATAAAGCTTACAGCACCTGGTATTCCCAGGCGGTCTCCCATCCAAGTACTAACCAGGCCCGACCCTGCTTAGCTTCCGAGATCAGACGAGTTCGGGCGTTCTCAAGGTGGTATGGCCGTAAGCAAAATCTGCTGCCAAAATTGGGCTATTTGAATGGTTAGAACATTAGGGTAGTAAACCATATAAAGCTTACTAGGTCTCCCATCCAACAATAAAGCTTACAGCACCTGGTATTCCCAGGCGGTCTCCCATCCAAGTACTAACCAGGCCCGACCCTGCTTAGCTTCCGAGATCAGACGAGTTCGGGCGTTCTCAAGGTGGTATGGCCGTAAGCAAAATCTGCTGCCAAAATTGGGCTTTTTGAATGGTTAGAACATTAGGGTAGTAAACCATATAAAGCTTACTAGGTCTCCCATCCAACAATAAAGCTTACAGCACCTGGTATTCCCAGGCGGTCTCCCATCCAAGTACTAACCAGGCCCGACCCTGCTTAGCTTCCGAGATCAGACGAGTTCGGGCGTTCTCAAGGTGGTATGGCCGTAAGCAAAATCTGCTGCCAAAATTGGGCTATTTGAATGGTTAGAACATTAGGGTAGTAAACCATATAAAGCTTACTAGGTGTCCCATCCAACAATAAAGCTTACAGCACCTGGTATTCCCAGGCGGTCTCCCATCCAAGTACTAACCAGGCCCGACCCTGCTTTGCTTCCGAGATCAGACGAGTTCGGGCGTTCTCAAGGTGGTATGGCCGTAAGCAAAATCTGCTGCCAAAATTGGGCTATTTGAATGGTTAGAACATTAGGGTAGTAAACCATATAAAGCTTACTAGGTCTCCCATCCAACAATAAAGCTTACAGCACCTGGTATTCCCAGGCGGTCTCCCATCCAAGTACTAACCAGGCCCGACCCTGCTTAGCTTCCGAGATCAGACGAGTTCGGGCGTTCTCAAGGTGGTATGGCCGTAAGCGAAATCTGCTGCCAAAATTGGGCTATTTGAATGGTTAGAACATTAGGGTAGTAAACCATATAAAGCTTACTAGGTCTCCCATCCAACAATAAAGCTTACAGCACCTGGTATTCCCAGGCGGTCTCCCATCCAAGTACTAACCAGGCCCGACCCTGCTTAGCTTCCGAGATCAGACGAGTTCGGGCGTTCTCAAGGTGGTATGGCCGTAAGCGAAATCTGCTGCCAAAATTGGGCTTTTTGAATGGTTAGAACATTAGGGTAGTAAACCATATAAAGCTTACTAGGTCTCCCATCCAACAATAAAGCTTACAGCACCTGGTATTCCCAGGCGGTCTCCCATCCAAGTACTAACCAGGCCCGACCCTGCTTAGCTTCCGAGATCAGACGAGTTCGGGCGTTCTCAAGGTGGTATGGCCGTAAGCAAAATCTGCTGCCAAAATTGGGCTTTTTGAATGGTTAGAACATTAGGGTAGTAAACCATATAAAGCTTACTAGGTCTCCCATCCAACAATAAAGCTTACAGCACCTGGTATTCCCAGGCGGTCTCCCATCCAAGTACTAACCAGGCCCGACCCTGCTTAGCTTCCGAGATCAGACGAGTTCGGGCGTTCTCAAGGTGGTATGGCCGTAAGCAAAATCTGCTGCCAAAATTGGGCTATTTGAATGGTTAGAACATTAGGGTAGTAAACCATATAAAGCTTACTAGGTCTCCCATCCAACAATAAAGCTTACAGCACCTGGTATTCCCAGGCGGTCTCCCATCCAAGTACTAACCAGGCCCGACCCTGCTTAGCTTCCGAGATCAGACGAGTTCGGGCGTTCTCAAGGTGGTATGGCCGTAAGCGAAATCTGCTGCCAAAATTGGGCTATTTGAAGAAAAAAAAAAGAGACTCTTTCAGGCTTTCTGAAGAAACTCAGAGACGATTTCAGGCATTTTGAGGGGGAAAAAAGACAATTTAGGATTTTTGAACCATTTCATTGACTCTTTTTTTTTTTTTTTTTTTTTTAAACAATAAAGCTTACAGCACCTGGTATTCCCAGGCGGTCTCCCATCCAAGTACTAACCAGGCCCGACCCTGCTTAGCTTCCGAGATCAGACGAGTTCGGGCGTTCTCAAGGTGGTATGGCCGTAAGCAAAATCTGCTGCCAAAATTGGGCTTTTTGAATGGTTAGAACATTAGGGTAGTAAACCATATAAAGCTTACTAGGTCTCCCATCCAACAATAAAGCTTACAGCACCTGGTATTCCCAGGCGGTCTCCCATCCAAGTACTAACCAGGCCCGACCCTGCTTAGCTTCCGAGATCAGACGAGTTCGGGCGTTCTCAAGGTGGTATGGCCGTAAGCAAAATCTGCTGCCAAAATTGGGCTATTTGAATGGTTAGAACATTAGGGTAGTAAACCATATAAAGCTTACTAGGTCTCCCATCCAACAATAAAGCTTACAGCACCTGGTATTCCCAGGCGGTCTCCCATCCAAGTACTAACCAGGCCCGACCCTGCTTAGCTTCCGAGATCAGACGAGTTCGGGCGTTCTCAAGGTGGTATGGCCGTAAGCAAAATCTGCTGCCAAAATTGGGCTTTTTGAATGGTTAGAACATTAGGGTAGTAAACCATATAAAGCTTACTAGGTCTCCCATCCAACAATAAAGCTTACAGCACCTGGTATTCCCAGGCGGTCTCCCATCCAAGTACTAACCAGGCCCGACCCTGCTTAGCTTCCGAGATCAGACGAGTTCGGGCGTTCTCAAGGTGGTATGGCCGTAAGCAAAATCTGCTGCCAAAATTGGGCTATTTGAATGGTTAGAACATTAGGGTAGTAAACCATATAAAGCTTACTAGGTCTCCCATCCAACAATAAAGCTTACAGCACCTGGTATTCCCAGGCGGTCTCCCATCCAAGTACTAACCAGGCCCGACCCTGCTTAGCTTCCGAGATCAGACGAGTTCGGGCGTTCTCAAGGTGGTATGGCCGTAAGCGAAATCTGCTGCCAAAATTGGGCTATTTGAAGAAAAAAAAAGAGACTCTTTCAGGCTTTCTGAAGAAACTCAGAGACGATTTCAGGCATTTTGAGGGGGAAAAAAGACAATTTAGGATTTTTGAACTATTTCATTGACTCTTTTTTTTTTTTTTTTTTTTTTAAACAATAAAGCTTACAGCACCTGGTATTCCCAGGCGGTCTCCCATCCAAGTACTAACCAGGCCCGACCCTGCTTAGCTTCCGAGATCAGACGAGTTCGGGCGTTCTCAAGGTGGTATGGCCGTAAGCAAAATCTGCTGCCAAAATTGGGCTATTTGAATGGTTAGAACATTAGGGTAGTAAACCATATAAAGCTTACTAGGTCTCCCATCCAACAATAAAGCTTACAGCACCTGGTATTCCCAGGCGGTCTCCCATCCAAGTACTAACCAGGCCCGACCCTGCTTAGCTTCCGAGATCAGACGAGTTCGGGCGTTCTCAAGGTGGTATGGCCGTAAGCAAAATCTGCTGCCAAAATTGGGCTATTTGAATGGTTAGAACATTAGGGTAGTAAACCATATAAAGCTTACTAGGTCTCCCATCCAACAATAAAGCTTACAGCACCTGGTATTCCCAGGCGGTCTCCCATCCAAGTACTAACCAGGCCCGACCCTGCTTAGCTTCCGAGATCAGACGAGTTCGGGCGTTCTCAAGGTGGTATGGCCGTAAGCGAAATCTGCTGCCAAAATTGGGCTATTTGAAGAAAAAAAAAAGAGACTCTTTCAGGCTTTCTGAAGAAACTCAGAGACGATTTCAGGCATTTTGAGGGGGAAAAAAGACAATTTAGGATTTTTGAACCATTTCATTGACTCTTTTTTTTTTTTTTTTTTTTTTTAAACAATAAAGCTTACAGCACCTGGTATTCCCAGGCGGTCTCCCATCCAAGTACTAACCAGGCCCGACCCTGCTTAGCTTCCGAGATCAGACGAGTTCGGGCGTTCTCAAGGTGGTATGGCCGTAAGCAAAATCTGCTGCCAAAATTGGGCTTTTTGAATGGTTAGAACATTAGGGTAGTAAACCATATAAAGCTTACTAGGTGTCCCATCCAACAATAAAGCTTACAGCACCTGGTATTCCCAGGCGGTCTCCCATCCAAGTACTAACCAGGCCCGACCCTGCTTTGCTTCCGAGATCAGACGAGTTCGGGCGTTCTCAAGGTGGTATGGCCGTAAGCAAAATCTGCTGCCAAAATTGGGCTATTTGAATGGTTAGAACATTAGGGTAGTAAACCATATAAAGCTTACTAGGTCTCCCATCCAACAATAAAGCTTACAGCACCTGGTATTCCCAGGCGGTCTCCCATCCAAGTACTAACCAGGCCCGACCCTGCTTAGCTTCCGAGATCAGACGAGTTCGTCTCAAGGTGGTATGGCCGTAAGCGAAATCTGCTGCCAAAATTGGGCTATTTGAATGGTTAGAACATTAGGGTAGTAAACCATATAAAGCTTACTAGGTCTCCCATCCAACAATAAAGCTTACAGCACCTGGTATTCCCAGGCGGTCTCCCATCCAAGTACTAACCAGGCCCGACCCTGCTTAGCTTCCGAGATCAGACGAGTTCGGGCGTTCTCAAGGTGGTATGGCCGTAAGCGAAATCTGCTGCCAAAATTGGGCTTTTTGAATGGTTAGAACATTAGGGTAGTAAACCATATAAAGCTTACTAGGTCTCCCATCCAACAATAAAGCTTACAGCACCTGGTATTCCCAGGCGGTCTCCCATCCAAGTACTAACCAGGCCCGACCCTGCTTAGCTTCCGAGATCAGACGAGTTCGGGCGTTCTCAAGGTGGTATGGCCGTAAGCAAAATCTGCTGCCAAAATTGGGCTTTTTGAATGGTTAGAACATTAGGGTAGTAAACCATATAAAGCTTACTAGGTCTCCCATCCAACAATAAAGCTTACAGCACCTGGTATTCCCAGGCGGTCTCCCATCCAAGTACTAACCAGGCCCGACCCTGCTTAGCTTCCGAGATCAGACGAGTTCGGGCGTTCTCAAGGTGGTATGGCCGTAAGCAAAATCTGCTGCCAAAATTGGGCTATTTGAATGGTTAGAACATTAGGGTAGTAAACCATATAAAGCTTACTAGGTCTCCCATCCAACAATAAAGCTTACAGCACCTGGTATTCCCAGGCGGTCTCCCATCCAAGTACTAACCAGGCCCGACCCTGCTTAGCTTCCGAGATCAGACGAGTTCGGGCGTTCTCAAGGTGGTATGGCCGTAAGCGAAATCTGCTGCCAAAATTGGGCTATTTGAAGAAAAAAAAAAGAGACTCTTTCAGGCTTTCTGAAGAAACTCAGAGACGATTTCAGGCATTTTGAGGGGGAAAAAAGACAATTTAGGATTTTTGAACCATTTCATTGACTCTTATTTTTTTTTTTTTTTTTTTTAAACAATAAAGCTTACAGCACCTGGTATTCCCAGGCGGTCTCCCATCCAAGTACTAACCAGGCCCGACCCTGCTTAGCTTCCGAGATCAGACGAGTTCGGGCGTTCTCAAGGTGGTATGGCCGTAAGCAAAATCTGCTGCCAAAATTGGGCTTTTTGAATGGTTAGAACATTAGGGTAGTAAACCATATAAAGCTTACTAGGTCTCCCATCCAACAATAAAGCTTACAGCACCTGGTATTCCCAGGCGGTCTCCCATCCAAGTACTAACCAGGCCCGACCCTGCTTAGCTTCCGAGATCAGACGAGTTCGGGCGTTCTCAAGGTGGTATGGCCGTAAGCAAAATCTGCTGCCAAAATTGGGCTATTTGAATGGTTAGAACATTAGGGTAGTAAACCATATAAAGCTTACTAGGTCTCCCATCCAACAATAAAGCTTACAGCACCTGGTATTCCCAGGCGGTCTCCCATCCAAGTACTAACCAGGCCCGACCCTGCTTAGCTTCCGAGATCAGACGAGTTCGGGCGTTCTCAAGGTGGTATGGCCGTAAGCAAAATCTGCTGCCAAAATTGGGCTATTTGAATGGTTAGAACATTAGGGTAGTAAACCATATAAAGCTTACTAGGTCTCCCATCCAACAATAAAGTTTACAGCACCTGGTATTCCCAGGCGGTCTCCCATCCAAGTACTAACCAGGCCCGACCCTGCTTAGCTTCCGAGATCAGACGAGTTCGGGCGTTCTCAAGGTGGTATGGCCGTAAGCAAAATCTGCTGCCAAAATTGGGCTATTTGAATGGTTAGAACATTAGGGTAGTAAACCATATAAAGCTTACTAGGTCTCCCATCCAACAATAAAGCTTACAGCACCTGGTATTCCCAGGCGGTCTCCCATCCAAGTACTAACCAGGCCCGACCCTGCTTAGCTTCCGAGATCAGACGAGTTCGGGCGTTCTCAAGGTGGTATGGCCGTAAGCAAAATCTGCTGCCAAAATTGGGCTATTTGAATGGTTAGAACATTAGGGTAGTAAACCATATAAAGCTTACTAGGTCTCCCATCCAACAATAAAGCTTACAGCACCTGGTATTCCCAGGCGGTCTCCCATCCAAGTACTAACCAGGCCCGACCCTGCTTAGCTTCCGAGATCAGACGAGTTCGGGCGTTCTCAAGGTGGTATGGCCGTAAGCGAAATCTGCTGCCAAAATTGGGCTATTTGAAGAAAAAAAAAGAGACTCTTTCAGGCTTTCTGAAGAAACTCAGAGACGATTTCAGGCATTTTGAGGGGGAAAAAAGACAATTTAGGATTTTTGAACAATTTCATTGACTCTTTTTTTTTTTTTTTTTTTTTTTAAACAATAAAGCTTACAGCACCTGGTATTCCCAGGCGGTCTCCCATCCAAGTACTAACCAGGCCCGACCCTGCTTAGCTTCCGAGATCAGACGAGTTCGGGCGTTCTCAAGGTGGTATGGCCGTAAGCAAAATCTGCTGCCAAAATTGGGCTTTTTGAATGGTTAGAACATTAGGGTAGTAAACCATATAAAGCTTACTAGGTCTCCCATCCAACAATAAAGCTTACAGCACCTGGTATTCCCAGGCGGTCTCCCATCCAAGTACTAACCAGGCCCGACCCTGCTTAGCTTCCGAGATCAGACGAGTTCGGGCGTTCTCAAGGTGGTATGGCCGTAAGCAAAATCTGCTGCCAAAATTGGGCTTTTTGAATGGTTAGAACATTAGGGTAGTAAACCATATAAAGCTTACTAGGTCTCCCATCCAACAATAAAGCTTACAGCACCTGGTATTCCCAGGCGGTCTCCCATCCAAGTACTAACCAGGCCCGACCCTGCTTAGCTTCCGAGATCAGACGAGTTCGGGCGTTCTCAAGGTGGTATGGCCGTAAGCAAAATCTGCTGCCAAAATTGGGCTATTTGAATGGTTAGAACATTAGGGTAGTAAACCATATAAAGCTTACTAGGTCTCCCATCCAACAATAAAGCTTACAGCACCTGGTATTCCCAGGCGGTCTCCCATCCAAGTACTAACCAGGCCCGACCCTGCTTAGCTTCCGAGATCAGACGAGTTCGGGCGTTCTCAAGGTGGTATGGCCGTAAGCGAAATCTGCTGCCAAAATTGGGCTATTTGAAGAAAAAAAAAAGAGACTCTTTCAGGCTTTCTGAAGAAACTCAGAGACGATTTCAGGCATTTTGAGGGGGAAAAAAGACAATTTAGGATTTTTGAACCATTTCATTGACTCTTTTTTTTTTTTTTTTTAAACAATAAAGCTTACAGCACCTGGTATTCCCAGGCGGTCTCCCATCCAAGTACTAACCAGGCCCGACCCTGCTTAGCTTCCGAGATCAGACGAGTTCGGGCGTTCTCAAGGTGGTATGGCCGTAAGCAAAATCTGCTGCCAAAATTGGGCTTTTTGAATGGTTAGAACATTAGGGTAGTAAACCATATAAAGCTTACTAGGTGTCCCATCCAACAATAAAGCTTACAGCACCTGGTATTCCCAGGCGGTCTCCCATCCAAGTACTAACCAGGCCCGACCCTGCTTAGCTTTCGAGATCAGACGAGTTCGGGCGTTCTCAAGGTGGTATGGCCGTAAGCAAAATCTGCTGCCAAAATTGGGCTATTTGAATGGTTAGAACATTAGGGTAGTAAACCATATAAAGCTTACTAGGTCTCCCATCCAACAATAAAGCTTACAGCACCTGGTATTCCCAGGCGGTCTCCCATCCAAGTACTAACCAGGCCCGACCCTGCTTAGCTTCCGAGATCAGACGAGTTCGGGCGTTCTCAAGGTGGTATGGCCGTAAGCGAAATCTGCTGCCAAAATTGGGCTATTTGAATGGTTAGAACATTAGGGTAGTAAACCATATAAAGCTTACTAGGTCTCCCATCCAACAATAAAGCTTACAGCACCTGGTATTCCCAGGCGGTCTCCCATCCAAGTACTAACCAGGCCCGACCCTGCTTAGCTTCCGAGATCAGACGAGTTCGGGCGTTCTCAAGGTGGTATGGCCGTAAGCGAAATCTGCTGCCAAAATTGGGCTTTTTGAATGGTTAGAACATTAGGGTAGTAAACCATATAAAGCTTACTAGGTCTCCCATCCAACAATAAAGCTTACAGCACCTGGTATTCCCAGGCGGTCTCCCATCCAAGTACTAACCAGGCCCGACCCTGCTTAGCTTCCGAGATCAGACGAGTTCGGGCGTTCTCAAGGTGGTATGGCCGTAAGCAAAATCTGCTGCCAAAATTGGGCTTTTTGAATGGTTAGAACATTAGGGTAGTAAACCATATAAAGCTTACTAGGTCTCCCATCCAACAATAAAGCTTACAGCACCTGGTATTCCCAGGCGGTCTCCCATCCAAGTACTAACCAGGCCCGACCCTGCTGAGCTTCCGAGATCAGACGAGTTCGGGCGTTCTCAAGGTGGTATGGCCGTAAGCAAAATCTGCTGCCAAAATTGGGCTATTTGAATGGTTAGAACATTAGGGTAGTAAACCATATAAAGCTTACTAGGTCTCCCATCCAACAATAAAGCTTACAGCACCTGGTATTCCCAGGCGGTCTCCCATCCAAGTACTAACCAGGCCCGACCCTGCTTAGCTTCCGAGATCAGACGAGTTCGGGCGTTCTCAAGGTGGTATGGCCGTAAGCGAAATCTGCTGCCAAAATTGGGCTATTTGAAGAAAAAAAAAAAGAGACTCTTTCAGGCTTTCTGAAGAAACTCAGAGACGATTTCAGGCATTTTGAGGGGGAAAAAAGACAATTTAGGATTTTTGAACCATTTCATTGACTCTTATTTTTTTTTTTTTTTTTTTAAACAATAAAGCTTACAGCACCTGGTATTCCCAGGCGGTCTCCCATCCAAGTACTAACCAGGCCCGACCCTGCTTAGCTTCCGAGATCAGACGAGTTCGGGCGTTCTCAAGGTGGTATGGCCGTAAGCAAAATCTGCTGCCAAAATTGGGCTTTTTGAATGGTTAGAACATTAGGGTAGTAAACCATATAAAGCTTACTAGGTCTCCCATCCAACAATAAAGCTTACAGCACCTGGTATTCCCAGGCGGTCTCCCATCCAAGTACTAACCAGGCCCGACCCTGCTTAGCTTCCGAGATCAGACGAGTTCGGGCGTTCTCAAGGTGGTATGGCCGTAAGCAAAATCTGCTGCCAAAATTGGGCTATTTGAATGGTTAGAACATTAGGGTAGTAAACCATATAAAGCTTACTAGGTCTCCCATCCAACAATAAAGCTTACAGCACCTGGTATTCCCAGGCGGTCTCCCATCCAAGTACTAACCAGGCCCGACCCTGCTTAGCTTCCGAGATCAGACGAGTTCGGGCGTTCTCAAGGTGGTATGGCCGTAAGCAAAATCTGCTGCCAAAATTGGGCTTTTTGAATGGTTAGAACATTAGGGTAGTAAACCATATAAAGCTTACTAGGTCTCCCATCCAACAATAAAGCTTACAGCACCTGGTATTCCCAGGCGGTCTCCCATCCAAGTACTAACCAGGCCCGACCCTGCTTAGCTTCCGAGATCAGACGAGTTCGGGCGTTCTCAAGGTGGTATGGCCGTAAGCAAAATCTGCTGCCAAAATTGGGCTATTTGAATGGTTAGAACATTAGGGTAGTAAACCATATAAAGCTTACTAGGTCTCCCATCCAACAATAAAGTTTACAGCACCTGGTATTCCCAGGCGGTCTCCCATCCAAGTACTAACCAGGCCCGACCCTGCTTAGCTTCCGAGATCAGACGAGTTCGGGCGTTCTCAAGGTGGTATGGCCGTAAGCAAAATCTGCTGCCAAAATTGGGCTTTTTGAATGGTTAGAACATTAGGGTAGTAAACCATATAAAGCTTACTAGGTCTCCCATCCAACAATAAAGCTTACAGCACCTGGTATTCCCAGGCGGTCTCCCATCCAAGTACTAACCAGGCCCGACCCTGCTTAGCTTCCGAGATCAGACGAGTTCGGGCGTTCTCAAGGTGGTATGGCCGTAAGCGAAATCTGCTGCCAAAATTGGGCTTTTTGAATGGTTAGAACATTAGGGTAGTAAACCATATAAAGCTTACTAGGTCTCCCATCCAACAATAAAGCTTACAGCACCTGGTATTCCCAGGCGGTCTCCCATCCAAGTACTAACCAGGCCCGACCCTGCTTAGCTTCCGAGATCAGACGAGTTCGGGCGTTCTCAAGGTGGTATGGCCGTAAGCAAAATCTGCTGCCAAAATTGGGCTATTTGAATGGTTAGAACATTAGGGTAGTAAACCATATAAAGCTTACTAGGTCTCCCATCCAACAATAAAGCTTACAGCACCTGGTATTCCCAGGCGGTCTCCCATCCAAGTACTAACCAGGCCCGACCCTGCTTAGCTTCCGAGATCAGACGAGTTCGGGCGTTCTCAAGGTGGTATGGCCGTAAGCGAAATCTGCTGCCAAAATTGGGCTATTTGAAGAAAAAAAAAAGAGACTCTTTCAGGCTTTCTGAAGAAACTCAGAGACGATTTCAGGCATTTTGAGGGGGAAAAAAGACAATTTAGGATTTTTGAACCATTTCATTGACTCTTTTTTTTTTTTTTTTTAAACAATAAAGCTTACAGCACCTGGTATTCCCAGGCGGTCTCCCATCCAAGTACTAACCAGGCCCGACCCTGCTTAGCTTCCGAGATCAGACGAGTTCGGGCGTTCTCAAGGTGGTATGGCCGTAAGCAAAATCTGCTGCCAAAATTGGGCTTTTTGAATGGTTAGAACATTAGGGTAGTAAACCATATAAAGCTTACTAGGTGTCCCATCCAACAATAAAGCTTACAGCACCTGGTATTCCCAGGCGGTCTCCCATCCAAGTACTAACCAGGCCCGACCCTGCTTTGCTTCCGAGATCAGACGAGTTCGGGCGTTCTCAAGGTGGTATGGCCGTAAGCAAAATCTGCTGCCAAAATTGGGCTATTTGAATGGTTAGAACATTAGGGTAGTAAACCATATAAAGCTTACTAGGTCTCCCATCCAACAATAAAGCTTACAGCACCTGGTATTCCCAGGCGGTCTCCCATCCAAGTACTAACCAGGCCCGACCCTGCTTAGCTTCCGAGATCAGACGAGTTCGGGCGTTCTCAAGGTGGTATGGCCGTAAGCAAAATCTGCTGCCAAAATTGGGCTATTTGAATGGTTAGAACATTAGGGTAGTAAACCATATAAAGCTTACTAGGTCTCCCATCCAACAATAAAGCTTACAGCACCTGGTATTCCCAGGCGGTCTCCCATCCAAGTACTAACCAGGCCCGACCCTGCTTAGCTTCCGAGATCAGACGAGTTCGGGCGTTCTCAAGGTGGTATGGCCGTAAGCGAAATCTGCTGCCAAAATTGGGCTATTTGAAGAAAAAAAAAAGAGACTCTTTCAGGCTTTCTGAAGAAACTCAGAGACGATTTCAGGCATTTTGAGGGGGAAAAAAGACAATTTAGGATTTTTGAACTATTTCATTGACTCTTTTTTTTTTTTTTTTTTTTTTAAACAATAAAGCTTACAGCACCTGGTATTCCCAGGCGGTCTCCCATCCAAGTACTAACCAGGCCCGACCCTGCTTAGCTTCCGAGATCAGACGAGTTCGGGCGTTCTCAAGGTGGTATGGCCGTAAGCAAAATCTGCTGCCAAAATTGGGCTATTTGAATGGTTAGAACATTAGGGTAGTAAACCATATAAAGCTTACTAGGTCTCCCATCCAACAATAAAGCTTACAGCACCTGGTATTCCCAGGCGGTCTCCCATCCAAGTACTAACCAGGCCCGACCCTGCTTAGCTTCCGAGATCAGACGAGTTCGGGCGTTCTCAAGGTGGTATGGCCGTAAGCAAAATCTGCTGCCAAAATTGGGCTATTTGAATGGTTAGAACATTAGGGTAGTAAACCATATAAAGCTTACTAGGTCTCCCATCCAACAATAAAGCTTACAGCACCTGGTATTCCCAGGCGGTCTCCCATCCAAGTACTAACCAGGCCCGACCCTGCTTAGCTTCCGAGATCAGACGAGTTCGGGCGTTCTCAAGGTGGTATGGCCGTAAGCGAAATCTGCTGCCAAAATTGGGCTATTTGAAGAAAAAAAAAAGAGACTCTTTCAGGCTTTCTGAAGAAACTCAGAGACGATTTCAGGCATTTTGAGGGGGAAAAAAGACAATTTAGGATTTTTGAACCATTTCATTGACTCTTTTTTTTTTTTTTTTTTAAACAATAAAGCTTACAGCACCTGGTATTCCCAGGCGGTCTCCCATCCAAGTACTAACCAGGCCCGACCCTGCTTAGCTTCCGAGATCAGACGAGTTCGGGCGTTCTCAAGGTGGTATGGCCGTAAGCAAAATCTGCTGCCAAAATTGGGCTTTTTGAATGGTTAGAACATTAGGGTAGTAAACCATATAAAGCTTACTAGGTGTCCCATCCAACAATAAAGCTTACAGCACCTGGTATTCCCAGGCGGTCTCCCATCCAAGTACTAACCAGGCCCGACCCTGCTTTGCTTCCGAGATCAGACGAGTTCGGGCGTTCTCAAGGTGGTATGGCCGTAAGCAAAATCTGCTGCCAAAATTGGGCTATTTGAATGGTTAGAACATTAGGGTAGTAAACCATATAAAGCTTACTAGGTCTCCCATCCAACAATAAAGCTTACAGCACCTGGTATTCCCAGGCGGTCTCCCATCCAAGTACTAACCAGGCCCGACCCTGCTTAGCTTCCGAGATCAGACGAGTTCGGGCGTTCTCAAGGTGGTATGGCCGTAAGCGAAATCTGCTGCCAAAATTGGGCTATTTGAATGGTTAGAACATTAGGGTAGTAAACCATATAAAGCTTACTAGGTCTCCCATCCAACAATAAAGCTTACAGCACCTGGTATTCCCAGGCGGTCTCCCATCCAAGTACTAACCAGGCCCGACCCTGCTTAGCTTCCGAGATCAGACGAGTTCGGGCGTTCTCAAGGTGGTATGGCCGTAAGCGAAATCTGCTGCCAAAATTGGGCTTTTTGAATGGTTAGAACATTAGGGTAGTAAACCATATAAAGCTTACTAGGTCTCCCATCCAACAATAAAGCTTACAGCACCTGGTATTCCCAGGCGGTCTCCCATCCAAGTACTAACCAGGCCCGACCCTGCTTAGCTTCCGAGATCAGACGAGTTCGGGCGTTCTCAAGGTGGTATGGCCGTAAGCAAAATCTGCTGCCAAAATTGGGCTTTTTGAATGGTTAGAACATTAGGGTAGTAAACCATATAAAGCTTACTAGGTCTCCCATCCAACAATAAAGCTTACAGCACCTGGTATTCCCAGGCGGTCTCCCATCCAAGTACTAACCAGGCCCGACCCTGCTTAGCTTCCGAGATCAGACGAGTTCGGGCGTTCTCAAGGTGGTATGGCCGTAAGCAAAATCTGCTGCCAAAATTGGGCTATTTGAATGGTTAGAACATTAGGGTAGTAAACCATATAAAGCTTACTAGGTCTCCCATCCAACAATAAAGCTTACAGCACCTGGTATTCCCAGGCGGTCTCCCATCCAAGTACTAACCAGGCCCGACCCTGCTTAGCTTCCGAGATCAGACGAGTTCGGGCGTTCTCAAGGTGGTATGGCCGTAAGCGAAATCTGCTGCCAAAATTGGGCTATTTGAAGAAAAAAAAAAGAGACTCTTTCAGGCTTTCTGAAGAAACTCAGAGACGATTTCAGGCATTTTGAGGGGGAAAAAAGACAATTTAGGATTTTTGAACCATTTCATTGACTCTTATTTTTTTTTTTTTTTTTTTTAAACAATAAAGCTTACAGCACCTGGTATTCCCAGGCGGTCTCCCATCCAAGTACTAACCAGGCCCGACCCTGCTTAGCTTCCGAGATCAGACGAGTTCGGGCGTTCTCAAGGTGGTATGGCCGTAAGCAAAATCTGCTGCCAAAATTGGGCTTTTTGAATGGTTAGAACATTAGGGTAGTAAACCATATAAAGCTTACTAGGTCTCCCATCCAACAATAAAGCTTACAGCACCTGGTATTCCCAGGCGGTCTCCCATCCAAGTACTAACCAGGCCCGACCCTGCTTAGCTTCCGAGATCAGACGAGTTCGGGCGTTCTCAAGGTGGTATGGCCGTAAGCAAAATCTGCTGCCAAAATTGGGCTATTTGAATGGTTAGAACATTAGGGTAGTAAACCATATAAAGCTTACTAGGTCTCCCATCCAACAATAAAGCTTACAGCACCTGGTATTCCCAGGCGGTCTCCCATCCAAGTACTAACCAGGCCCGACCCTGCTTAGCTTCCGAGATCAGACGAGTTCGGGCGTTCTCAAGGTGGTATGGCCGTAAGCAAAATCTGCTGCCAAAATTGGGCTATTTGAATGGTTAGAACATTAGGGTAGTAAACCATATAAAGCTTACTAGGTCTCCCATCCAACAATAAAGTTTACAGCACCTGGTATTCCCAGGCGGTCTCCCATCCAAGTACTAACCAGGCCCGACCCTGCTTAGCTTCCGAGATCAGACGAGTTCGGGCGTTCTCAAGGTGGTATGGCCGTAAGCAAAATCTGCTGCCAAAATTGGGCTATTTGAATGGTTAGAACATTAGGGTAGTAAACCATATAAAGCTTACTAGGTCTCCCATCCAACAATAAAGCTTACAGCACCTGGTATTCCCAGGCGGTCTCCCATCCAAGTACTAACCAGGCCCGACCCTGCTTAGCTTCCGAGATCAGACGAGTTCGGGCGTTCTCAAGGTGGTATGGCCGTAAGCAAAATCTGCTGCCAAAATTGGGCTATTTGAATGGTTAGAACATTAGGGTAGTAAACCATATAAAGCTTACTAGGTCTCCCATCCAACAATAAAGCTTACAGCACCTGGTATTCCCAGGCGGTCTCCCATCCAAGTACTAACCAGGCCCGACCCTGCTTAGCTTCCGAGATCAGACGAGTTCGGGCGTTCTCAAGGTGGTATGGCCGTAAGCGAAATCTGCTGCCAAAATTGGGCTATTTGAAGAAAAAAAAAGAGACTCTTTCAGGCTTTCTGAAGAAACTCAGAGACGATTTCAGGCATTTTGAGGGGGAAAAAAGACAATTTAGGATTTTTGAACAATTTCATTGACTCTTTTTTTTTTTTTTTTTTTTTTTAAACAATAAAGCTTACAGCACCTGGTATTCCCAGGCGGTCTCCCATCCAAGTACTAACCAGGCCCGACCCTGCTTAGCTTCCGAGATCAGACGAGTTCGGGCGTTCTCAAGGTGGTATGGCCGTAAGCAAAATCTGCTGCCAAAATTGGGCTTTTTGAATGGTTAGAACATTAGGGTAGTAAACCATATAAAGCTTACTAGGTCTCCCATCCAACAATAAAGCTTACAGCACCTGGTATTCCCAGGCGGTCTCCCATCCAAGTACTAACCAGGCCCGACCCTGCTTAGCTTCCGAGATCAGACGAGTTCGGGCGTTCTCAAGGTGGTATGGCCGTAAGCAAAATCTGCTGCCAAAATTGGGCTTTTTGAATGGTTAGAACATTAGGGTAGTAAACCATATAAAGCTTACTAGGTCTCCCATCCAACAATAAAGCTTACAGCACCTGGTATTCCCAGGCGGTCTCCCATCCAAGTACTAACCAGGCCCGACCCTGCTTAGCTTCCGAGATCAGACGAGTTCGGGCGTTCTCAAGGTGGTATGGCCGTAAGCAAAATCTGCTGCCAAAATTGGGCTATTTGAATGGTTAGAACATTAGGGTAGTAAACCATATAAAGCTTACTAGGTCTCCCATCCAACAATAAAGCTTACAGCACCTGGTATTCCCAGGCGGTCTCCCATCCAAGTACTAACCAGGCCCGACCCTGCTTAGCTTCCGAGATCAGACGAGTTCGGGCGTTCTCAAGGTGGTATGGCCGTAAGCGAAATCTGCTGCCAAAATTGGGCTATTTGAAGAAAAAAAAAAGAGACTCTTTCAGGCTTTCTGAAGAAACTCAGAGACGATTTCAGGCATTTTGAGGGGGAAAAAAGACAATTTAGGATTTTTGAACCATTTCATTGACTCTTTTTTTTTTTTTTTTTAAACAATAAAGCTTACAGCACCTGGTATTCCCAGGCGGTCTCCCATCCAAGTACTAACCAGGCCCGACCCTGCTTAGCTTCCGAGATCAGACGAGTTCGGGCGTTCTCAAGGTGGTATGGCCGTAAGCAAAATCTGCTGCCAAAATTGGGCTTTTTGAATGGTTAGAACATTAGGGTAGTAAACCATATAAAGCTTACTAGGTGTCCCATCCAACAATAAAGCTTACAGCACCTGGTATTCCCAGGCGGTCTCCCATCCAAGTACTAACCAGGCCCGACCCTGCTTAGCTTTCGAGATCAGACGAGTTCGGGCGTTCTCAAGGTGGTATGGCCGTAAGCAAAATCTGCTGCCAAAATTGGGCTATTTGAATGGTTAGAACATTAGGGTAGTAAACCATATAAAGCTTACTAGGTCTCCCATCCAACAATAAAGCTTACAGCACCTGGTATTCCCAGGCGGTCTCCCATCCAAGTACTAACCAGGCCCGACCCTGCTTAGCTTCCGAGATCAGACGAGTTCGGGCGTTCTCAAGGTGGTATGGCCGTAAGCGAAATCTGCTGCCAAAATTGGGCTATTTGAATGGTTAGAACATTAGGGTAGTAAACCATATAAAGCTTACTAGGTCTCCCATCCAACAATAAAGCTTACAGCACCTGGTATTCCCAGGCGGTCTCCCATCCAAGTACTAACCAGGCCCGACCCTGCTTAGCTTCCGAGATCAGACGAGTTCGGGCGTTCTCAAGGTGGTATGGCCGTAAGCGAAATCTGCTGCCAAAATTGGGCTTTTTGAATGGTTAGAACATTAGGGTAGTAAACCATATAAAGCTTACTAGGTCTCCCATCCAACAATAAAGCTTACAGCACCTGGTATTCCCAGGCGGTCTCCCATCCAAGTACTAACCAGGCCCGACCCTGCTTAGCTTCCGAGATCAGACGAGTTCGGGCGTTCTCAAGGTGGTATGGCCGTAAGCAAAATCTGCTGCCAAAATTGGGCTTTTTGAATGGTTAGAACATTAGGGTAGTAAACCATATAAAGCTTACTAGGTCTCCCATCCAACAATAAAGCTTACAGCACCTGGTATTCCCAGGCGGTCTCCCATCCAAGTACTAACCAGGCCCGACCCTGCTGAGCTTCCGAGATCAGACGAGTTCGGGCGTTCTCAAGGTGGTATGGCCGTAAGCAAAATCTGCTGCCAAAATTGGGCTATTTGAATGGTTAGAACATTAGGGTAGTAAACCATATAAAGCTTACTAGGTCTCCCATCCAACAATAAAGCTTACAGCACCTGGTATTCCCAGGCGGTCTCCCATCCAAGTACTAACCAGGCCCGACCCTGCTTAGCTTCCGAGATCAGACGAGTTCGGGCGTTCTCAAGGTGGTATGGCCGTAAGCGAAATCTGCTGCCAAAATTGGGCTATTTGAAGAAAAAAAAAAAGAGACTCTTTCAGGCTTTCTGAAGAAACTCAGAGACGATTTCAGGCATTTTGAGGGGGAAAAAAGACAATTTAGGATTTTTGAACCATTTCATTGACTCTTATTTTTTTTTTTTTTTTTTTAAACAATAAAGCTTACAGCACCTGGTATTCCCAGGCGGTCTCCCATCCAAGTACTAACCAGGCCCGACCCTGCTTAGCTTCCGAGATCAGACGAGTTCGGGCGTTCTCAAGGTGGTATGGCCGTAAGCAAAATCTGCTGCCAAAATTGGGCTTTTTGAATGGTTAGAACATTAGGGTAGTAAACCATATAAAGCTTACTAGGTCTCCCATCCAACAATAAAGCTTACAGCACCTGGTATTCCCAGGCGGTCTCCCATCCAAGTACTAACCAGGCCCGACCCTGCTTAGCTTCCGAGATCAGACGAGTTCGGGCGTTCTCAAGGTGGTATGGCCGTAAGCAAAATCTGCTGCCAAAATTGGGCTATTTGAATGGTTAGAACATTAGGGTAGTAAACCATATAAAGCTTACTAGGTCTCCCATCCAACAATAAAGCTTACAGCACCTGGTATTCCCAGGCGGTCTCCCATCCAAGTACTAACCAGGCCCGACCCTGCTTAGCTTCCGAGATCAGACGAGTTCGGGCGTTCTCAAGGTGGTATGGCCGTAAGCAAAATCTGCTGCCAAAATTGGGCTTTTTGAATGGTTAGAACATTAGGGTAGTAAACCATATAAAGCTTACTAGGTCTCCCATCCAACAATAAAGCTTACAGCACCTGGTATTCCCAGGCGGTCTCCCATCCAAGTACTAACCAGGCCCGACCCTGCTTAGCTTCCGAGATCAGACGAGTTCGGGCGTTCTCAAGGTGGTATGGCCGTAAGCAAAATCTGCTGCCAAAATTGGGCTATTTGAATGGTTAGAACATTAGGGTAGTAAACCATATAAAGCTTACTAGGTCTCCCATCCAACAATAAAGTTTACAGCACCTGGTATTCCCAGGCGGTCTCCCATCCAAGTACTAACCAGGCCCGACCCTGCTTAGCTTCCGAGATCAGACGAGTTCGGGCGTTCTCAAGGTGGTATGGCCGTAAGCAAAATCTGCTGCCAAAATTGGGCTTTTTGAATGGTTAGAACATTAGGGTAGTAAACCATATAAAGCTTACTAGGTCTCCCATCCAACAATAAAGCTTACAGCACCTGGTATTCCCAGGCGGTCTCCCATCCAAGTACTAACCAGGCCCGACCCTGCTTAGCTTCCGAGATCAGACGAGTTCGGGCGTTCTCAAGGTGGTATGGCCGTAAGCGAAATCTGCTGCCAAAATTGGGCTTTTTGAATGGTTAGAACATTAGGGTAGTAAACCATATAAAGCTTACTAGGTCTCCCATCCAACAATAAAGCTTACAGCACCTGGTATTCCCAGGCGGTCTCCCATCCAAGTACTAACCAGGCCCGACCCTGCTTAGCTTCCGAGATCAGACGAGTTCGGGCGTTCTCAAGGTGGTATGGCCGTAAGCAAAATCTGCTGCCAAAATTGGGCTATTTGAATGGTTAGAACATTAGGGTAGTAAACCATATAAAGCTTACTAGGTCTCCCATCCAACAATAAAGCTTACAGCACCTGGTATTCCCAGGCGGTCTCCCATCCAAGTACTAACCAGGCCCGACCCTGCTTAGCTTCCGAGATCAGACGAGTTCGGGCGTTCTCAAGGTGGTATGGCCGTAAGCGAAATCTGCTGCCAAAATTGGGCTATTTGAAGAAAAAAAAAAGAGACTCTTTCAGGCTTTCTGAAGAAACTCAGAGACGATTTCAGGCATTTTGAGGGGGAAAAAAGACAATTTAGGATTTTTGAACCATTTCATTGACTCTTTTTTTTTTTTTTTTTAAACAATAAAGCTTACAGCACCTGGTATTCCCAGGCGGTCTCCCATCCAAGTACTAACCAGGCCCGACCCTGCTTAGCTTCCGAGATCAGACGAGTTCGGGCGTTCTCAAGGTGGTATGGCCGTAAGCAAAATCTGCTGCCAAAATTGGGCTTTTTGAATGGTTAGAACATTAGGGTAGTAAACCATATAAAGCTTACTAGGTGTCCCATCCAACAATAAAGCTTACAGCACCTGGTATTCCCAGGCGGTCTCCCATCCAAGTACTAACCAGGCCCGACCCTGCTTTGCTTCCGAGATCAGACGAGTTCGGGCGTTCTCAAGGTGGTATGGCCGTAAGCAAAATCTGCTGCCAAAATTGGGCTATTTGAATGGTTAGAACATTAGGGTAGTAAACCATATAAAGCTTACTAGGTCTCCCATCCAACAATAAAGCTTACAGCACCTGGTATTCCCAGGCGGTCTCCCATCCAAGTACTAACCAGGCCCGACCCTGCTTAGCTTCCGAGATCAGACGAGTTCGGGCGTTCTCAAGGTGGTATGGCCGTAAGCGAAATCTGCTGCCAAAATTGGGCTATTTGAATGGTTAGAACATTAGGGTAGTAAACCATATAAAGCTTACTAGGTCTCCCATCCAACAATAAAGCTTACAGCACCTGGTATTCCCAGGCGGTCTCCCATCCAAGTACTAACCAGGCCCGACCCTGCTTAGCTTCCGAGATCAGACGAGTTCGGGCGTTCTCAAGGTGGTATGGCCGTAAGCGAAATCTGCTGCCAAAATTGGGCTTTTTGAATGGTTAGAACATTAGGGTAGTAAACCATATAAAGCTTACTAGGTCTCCCATCCAACAATAAAGCTTACAGCACCTGGTATTCCCAGGCGGTCTCCCATCCAAGTACTAACCAGGCCCGACCCTGCTTAGCTTCCGAGATCAGACGAGTTCGGGCGTTCTCAAGGTGGTATGGCCGTAAGCAAAATCTGCTGCCAAAATTGGGCTATTTGAATGGTTAGAACATTAGGGTAGTAAACCATATAAAGCTTACTAGGTCTCCCATCCAACAATAAAGCTTACAGCACCTGGTATTCCCAGGCGGTCTCCCATCCAAGTACTAACCAGGCCCGACCCTGCTTAGCTTCCGAGATCAGACGAGTTCGGGCGTTCTCAAGGTGGTATGGCCGTAAGCGAAATCTGCTGCCAAAATTGGGCTATTTGAAGAAAAAAAAAAAGAGACTCTTTCAGGCTTTCTGAAGAAACTCAGAGACGATTTCAGGCATTTTGAGGGGGAAAAAAGACAATTTAGGATTTTTGAACCATTTCATTGACTCTTATTTTTTTTTTTTTTTTTTTAAACAATAAAGCTTACAGCACCTGGTATTCCCAGGCGGTCTCCCATCCAAGTACTAACCAGGCCCGACCCTGCTTAGCTTCCGAGATCAGACGAGTTCGGGCGTTCTCAAGGTGGTATGGCCGTAAGCAAAATCTGCTGCCAAAATTGGGCTTTTTGAATGGTTAGAACATTAGGGTAGTAAACCATATAAAGCTTACTAGGTCTCCCATCCAACAATAAAGCTTACAGCACCTGGTATTCCCAGGCGGTCTCCCATCCAAGTACTAACCAGGCCCGACCCTGCTTAGCTTCCGAGATCAGACGAGTTCGGGCGTTCTCAAGGTGGTATGGCCGTAAGCAAAATCTGCTGCCAAAATTGGGCTATTTGAATGGTTAGAACATTAGGGTAGTAAACCATATAAAGCTTACTAGGTCTCCCATCCAACAATAAAGCTTACAGCACCTGGTATTCCCAGGCGGTCTCCCATCCAAGTACTAACCAGGCCCGACCCTGCTTAGCTTCCGAGATCAGACGAGTTCGGGCGTTCTCAAGGTGGTATGGCCGTAAGCAAAATCTGCTGCCAAAATTGGGCTTTTTGAATGGTTAGAACATTAGGGTAGTAAACCATATAAAGCTTACTAGGTCTCCCATCCAACAATAAAGCTTACAGCACCTGGTATTCCCAGGCGGTCTCCCATCCAAGTACTAACCAGGCCCGACCCTGCTTAGCTTCCGAGATCAGACGAGTTCGGGCGTTCTCAAGGTGGTATGGCCGTAAGCAAAATCTGCTGCCAAAATTGGGCTATTTGAATGGTTAGAACATTAGGGTAGTAAACCATATAAAGCTTACTAGGTCTCCCATCCAACAATAAAGTTTACAGCACCTGGTATTCCCAGGCGGTC
This sequence comes from Pimephales promelas, assembly GCF_988280905.1. Classification (NCBI taxonomy): domain Eukaryota; kingdom Metazoa; phylum Chordata; class Actinopteri; order Cypriniformes; family Leuciscidae; genus Pimephales; species Pimephales promelas. The sequence continues at coordinate 661,790 of NW_028297295.1, forward strand.
TCCCATCCAAGTACTAACCAGGCCCGACCCTGCTTAGCTTCCGAGATCAGACGAGTTCGGGCGTTCTCAAGGTGGTATGGCCGTAAGCAAAATCTGCTGCCAAAATTGGGCTTTTTGAATGGTTAGAACATTAGGGTAGTAAACCATATAAAGCTTACTAGGTCTCCCATCCAACAATAAAGCTTACAGCACCTGGTATTCCCAGGCGGTCTCCCATCCAAGTACTAACCAGGCCCGACCCTGCTTAGCTTCCGAGATCAGACGAGTTCGGGCGTTCTCAAGGTGGTATGGCCGTAAGCAAAATCTGCTGCCAAAATTGGGCTTTTTGAATGGTTAGAACATTAGGGTAGTAAACCATATAAAGCTTACTAGGTCTCCCATCCAACAATAAAGCTTACAGCACCTGGTATTCCCAGGCGGTCTCCCATCCAAGTACTAACCAGGCCCGACCCTGCTTAGCTTCCGAGATCAGACGAGTTCGGGCGTTCTCAAGGTGGTATGGCCGTAAGCAAAATCTGCTGCCAAAATTGGGCTATTTGAATGGTTAGAACATTAGGGTAGTAAACCATATAAAGCTTACTAGGTCTCCCATCCAACAATAAAGCTTACAGCACCTGGTATTCCCAGGCGGTCTCCCATCCAAGTACTAACCAGGCCCGACCCTGCTTAGCTTCCGAGATCAGACGAGTTCGGGCGTTCTCAAGGTGGTATGGCCGTAAGCGAAATCTGCTGCCAAAATTGGGCTATTTGAAGAAAAAAAAAAGAGACTCTTTCAGGCTTTCTGAAGAAACTCAGAGACGATTTCAGGCATTTTGAGGGGGAAAAAAGACAATTTAGGATTTTTGAACCATTTCATTGACTCTTTTTTTTTTTTTTTTTTTTTTTAAACAATAAAGCTTACAGCACCTGGTATTCCCAGGCGGTCTCCCATCCAAGTACTAACCAGGCCCGACCCTGCTTAGCTTCCGAGATCAGACGAGTTCGGGCGTTCTCAAGGTGGTATGGCCGTAAGCAAAATCTGCTGCCAAAATTGGGCTTTTTGAATGGTTAGAACATTAGGGTAGTAAACCATATAAAGCTTACTAGGTCTCCCATCCAACAATAAAGCTTACAGCACCTGGTATTCCCAGGCGGTCTCCCATCCAAGTACTAACCAGGCCCGACCCTGCTTAGCTTCCGAGATCAGACGAGTTCGGGCGTTCTCAAGGTGGTATGGCCGTAAGCCAAATCTGCTGCCAAAATTGGGCTATTTGAATGGTTAGAACATTAGGGTAGTAAACCATATAAAGCTTACTAGGTCTCCCATCCAACAATAAAGCTTACAGCACCTGGTATTCCCAGGCGGTCTCCCATCCAAGTACTAACCAGGCCCGACCCTGCTTAGCTTCCGAGATCAGACGAGTTCGGGCGTTCTCAAGGTGGTATGGCCGTAAGCGAAATCTGCTGCCAAAATTGGCCTTTTTGAATGGTTAGAACATTAGGGTAGTAAACCATATAAAGCTTACTAGGTCTCCCATCCAACAATAAAGCTTACAGCACCTGGTATTCCCAGGCGGTCTCCCATCCAAGTACTAACCAGGCCCGACCCTGCTTAGCTTCCGAGATCAGACGAGTTCGGGCGTTCTCAAGGTGGTATGGCCGTAAGCAAAATCTGCTGCCAAAATTGGGCTTTTTGAATGGTTAGAACATTAGGGTAGTAAACCATATAAAGCTTACTAGGTCTCCCATCCAACAATAAAGCTTACAGCACCTGGTATTCCCAGGCGGTCTCCCATCCAAGTACTAACCAGGCCCGACCCTGCTTAGCTTCCGAGATCAGACGAGTTCGGGCGTTCTCAAGGTGGTATGGCCGTAAGCAAAATCTGCTGCCAAAATTGGGCTATTTGAATGGTTAGAACATTAGGGTAGTAAACCATATAAAGCTTACTAGGTCTCCCATCCAACAATAAAGCTTACAGCACCTGGTATTCCCAGGCGGTCTCCCATCCAAGTACTAACCAGGCCCGACCCTGCTTAGCTTCCGAGATCAGACGAGTTCGGGCGTTCTCAAGGTGGTATGGCCGTAAGCGAAATCTGCTGCCAAAATTGGGCTATTTGAAGAAAAAAAAAAGAGACTCTTTCAGGCTTTCTGAAGAAACTCAGAGACGATTTCAGGCATTTTGAGGGGGAAAAAAGACAATTTAGGATTTTTGAACCATTTCATTGACTCTTTTTTTTTTTTTTTTTTTTTAAACAATAAAGCTTACAGCACCTGGTATTCCCAGGCGGTCTCCCATCCAAGTACTAACCAGGCCCGACCCTGCTTAGCTTCCGAGATCAGACGAGTTCGGGCGTTCTCAAGGTGGTATGGCCGTAAGCAAAATCTGCTGCCAAAATTGGGCTATTTGAATGGTTAGAACATTAGGGTAGTAAACCATATAAAGCTTACTAGGTCTCCCATCCAACAATAAAGCTTACAGCACCTGGTATTCCCAGGCGGTCTCCCATCCAAGTACTAACCAGGCCCGACCCTGCTTAGCTTCCGAGATCAGACGAGTTCGGGCGTTCTCAAGGTGGTATGGCCGTAAGCAAAATCTGCTGCCAAAATTGGGCTATTTGAATGGTTAGAACATTAGGGTAGTAAACCATATAAAGCTTACTAGGTCTCCCATCCAACAATAAAGCTTACAGCACCTGGTATTCCCAGGCGGTCTCCCATCCAAGTACTAACCAGGCCCGACCCTGCTTAGCTTCCGAGATCAGACGAGTTCGGGCGTTCTCAAGGTGGTATGGCCGTAAGCGAAATCTGCTGCCAAAATTGGGCTATTTGAAGAAAAAAAAAAGAGACTCTTTCAGGCTTTCTGAAGAAACTCAGAGACGATTTCAGGCATTTTGAGGGGGAAAAAAGACAATTTAGGATTTTTGAACAATTTCATTGACTCTTTTTTTTTTTTTTTTTTTTTAAACAATAAAGCTTACAGCACCTGGTATTCCCAGGCGGTCTCCCATCCAAGTACTAACCAGGCCCGACCCTGCTTAGCTTCCGAGATCAGACGAGTTCGGGCGTTCTCAAGGTGGTATGGCCGTAAGCAAAATCTGCTGCCAAAATTGGGCTTTTTGAATGGTTAGAACATTAGGGTAGTAAACCATATAAAGCTTACTAGGTCTCCCATCCAACAATAAAGCTTACAGCACCTGGTATTCCCAGGCGGTCTCCCATCCAAGTACTAAC